>NC_060892.1:9058989-9358989 GCF_014805685.1 Silurus meridionalis
TGCCGTATAAGATGTATAAAAACACTTCAAAATCTGCTGCTGAAAAGAACTAAACCTCTACAGTGATTGTAGCTCGGCTTCATGTTGGGCCAGATCATTAATTAAGACATTAGCAATGTAGTAGCTTAAAATCTTAGGCTTCAGATGGAAGGTAATGAGTTTAAATCTTAACACCACCAAGCGACCACTGCTGGGCCTTTAGCAAGACCCTTAACCATTTGCTCTGGATAATTGTGTCTGGACAAATGATACTGGCATCGCTTTACATTTCATCCATATTTTGTTAATCAACGATGACATTTTTGGTGTCCAAAATTTGTTTTCTTTTTATAGTTTGCAGTTCAGCTAATGTAGCTACAAGGAATGGAAGTATATTTTGCTGAAATGATCTTTCAAGCTGATTTGCCTTGAGTGTCACTTCAATTTCTTTGCAGACATTTCACAGACCGTGCCTGCTAGTCTTCGCGTCCCAAAATTCACGCCACAATTATTATATAAAGCTGGGAATTATACACTCCAAGCACTTTTCCTGTCCAAACAGCTTAATCTTGCCTGCGTACTGGTTCATCTGTTGCTCATTTCCTTCATCTAGATCTGCATATACACTCTGTCTTGCCTGCTTCTCCGAGCCTACAATAATAAGATACATTACTTTTACTTAATTTTCCTGGTAGTGATGGCGAGACAAATTTGATGGAAATTTTGGGTATTTTTTAGAGTAGGCTGTGGTATAAAATGCTTAATTTCTCAGATATCTTGTCGTCAAAACTGTTTGCAGTAGGCATGAATGTGTGTAAGCCAGGTCAAAGGAAGAAATGTTAAAATATCATAGTATCATCATGTATCATAGCCCAGACATGAACTTTCAATGTTTTTTTTATTGTATTTTGTATTGTATATTGCATTTGTACTTGTATTTTTCAATGGACATTGTCCCAAAGTAAGCCAGTGGTGACAGTGGTAAGGATCAACACCCTAAGATGGTATAGGGAAGACACCTTAAGATGAACCAAACTCAGTCAAACCCATCCTCATTTGGTTAACACTGAATGTAAGAAATGATAGAAATTATAGTGGTTCTATTTATCTGTCTGTCTGTCTGTCTGTCTGTCTATAAAAAACAAGGGCTTTTGATACTTGTTGCAGTCATCGAATTAAAAAATTCCTTTTTTTGCCTCCCTTAAAATAGCACACTTCCTCAGTTTAAACATTATGTATGAATTCTATGTTTTATTGTGAATAAAAATATGGGTTTATGAGATTTGCAGATCAATGCATTCTGTTTTTATTTACATTTTACACAGTGTCCCAACTTTTTGGGAATTGGAGTTAGCCTCATCGCTGAAGTGTATCGCAAACAAACACAAAAAACTAATGTTGGACACACAAAATTTTTTTTACACACACACCCAAAAAGTTAGTTTGAAATCATGACCCTGACATTGTACCTAATGAAATAAACATAAGGTCTTACCAAATGCAGTGCTGCGATTGGTCAGACTGGAATAGGCGTTACCACTGGGGGAAGAAGTTGCTGGGCTGGACAGCGGGCTGTAAGAGGACGGGTCGGCCTGGTAGCTGTGGCTTGAGCCGATGGCAAATGGAGAAGACTGAGCCTTACTGGACTGAGCCGGGAGCTGCTGCTGTTAAAATGAGCATAAAGTCATTTAATAGGCCAGTCACTCCCTGCAGTACTTCATATTTACCATGCATGGCGTGAATATGAGCAGGAATTATGGTAAACTAGATTCCAATTTGAAGTACACAAAGCACTTGTTTTTCCATCTGTTCTGGGAGTACAGCAATCACTGGAAGCTTCTAGAAGTAATGGCTAGAAGCTGTAAAGCAATCATCCTCAATTAGATATTTATCGATTGCTATACATACTGCCCCACAAACATGATGTATACATTTTGGAAAAAACAAAAAACAAAAAAAAAAACAGTCTGGCTCAGTGTTAAGTGGTTAACATGAATCTAAACTGAGTGAATGGAATTCATTACCCTTGCTTCGCAGGTCATTCTTTTTCAAGTCCTTTAGATTACAGAATGAACATGTGAAACTGTATTCTTCTGTATACACAAATGAGTGAAAATAGATCACACGCAAGCTTTTTCAAAGGGGAACAATCAAATCAGCCATCACTCTCTGCCCACATGGGCGCCTGGATCCAATGAAACTGTCACGCAGAGCGATTAATGTAATGTTCCGCTATTCGAGATAGATTAGTCTAAAGATGGAAGTGTGGAGACGCAGACATGTGAAAGTGAGGCAGAAAACGGCAAGGGACTAGGGACATGTGAAGAGAAAATGTTGTGGATGGGAAAGCGCTTGGGAAGTGTCAACGGGCCTCATTTATCAGACGGATTTAAACAAATTTATTTGTAAATGTTCTGCACTTGAAAAATGTAGTGTTAATCAAAATAAATGAAATTCCAGTTAGACTGAAAGAAAAAACATTAATTTCCTGAGTTATTACTAATGTGAATCTTGAGTGAGCACCTTCATGCTGGTAGTAAGATTTAGATATGTGAATTGATTTAGATTTCAATTGCACACACAAATTTAAAAGAAATCATTTCAAACTCAGTCATTTCATGTTAATGATGAAAGAAACCAATCCAGATATGGCTTCAGAGAAAAAGGGCTGTGTGTCTATGGTCGGTGAAGAACTGCAATGGCTGAACTGCATTACTGGAATGTGTTGTTGTTTAGTAAGTGTTTACTGTTTTAGTCATTATTTTGTCGTTTTCAGAGCTTTTTCAGAGTTTTGTGGCCAAAACTAAATGTACTATTAATGCGTTTGGTAACTTATAAGAATAAGTGAACAAGACACAAATGTGATAACTTAGAAAATCTGCTTTAACTAAAATGTAAACCTAACAGGATTTTTTACACACACTGTTATACAGTAAAACCCTGTTGTACGAGCAACTAATAGTATGAGCAAACGGAGATACGAGCGACCTTGCTCGCAAAACTTTACCCTATTTCACAAGCAAATTTCGAAGGCACGAGCAAACCCACGCTGTCGGTTCCCCGGTTTCAACAGAGGGAAGCATCGGTCGCTTAGTTGGTGACGTATCACTCGGTCGCTCTCGTTGTTCAGTGCAGCAAAAACGTAACTTTTTTTAGCGTTATATTTTTATTTCACTAGAAATCTTGAAAAATGTCTCCCAAGAAAATCAGTTATAGTGCTGTGAAAAAGAAAGTAAATAGAATTACCATGAAAACCAAAAAGGTTACGAGCGTGGTACGTGTCTTACACTCGCAATCAACCACTACCACATGGGTAAGTGTTAAATTATGTTTACATTACGGTAATTTGCGGTGTAATTTTTTGTTAAAATAGGCTAAAAATACTTTATAAGTGCAGAAATTAACGATCAAATGAGGTCTCGGAACGGATTAAATCGCTTTTACATTCATTCCTATGGGGAAAATTTGTTCAAACGTACAAGCAAATGGACCTACAAGCAATTTTCAAGAACGAATTATGCTGGTACAATGGGGTTTTACTGTATACAGAATACAACTTGAAGTGAAATGTAAAGAACAGGAAGCCCAGTGTGTGTGTGTGTGTGTGTGTGTGTGTGTGTGTGTGTGTGTGTGTGTGTATGTAAATTAAAAAAAAATTAAAACAATTCAGTGCGACAGGGAAGTTTTAAACATATTAATAAAAAAAAGAAAAGTGTGGCAGTTTGGCAGGAAAGCAGCAAACTATGGACGAAAATTCTGTAGTAGGATTGAAAGTATGGAAGCGAAGATGGAAGGAGATGGCTCAAAAGTGTGAAAGAGTGGATCAGTAGAATATTCTAGAAGTAAATATTATAAAAGTGTATGAATGTGTGAATATATAAAGGTGGCAAAAACTCTCAAAAACCTGTGGATGTGTGCAAAGATGGAAATGGGAGGAAAGTGTGAAAGTACATTCATGAAAAATGTGTGAAAGTGTGAAGGAGATAGACAGGGAATGTTAAGTCAGAACAGGGTAGTATGAAGTGTGATTCTCACCTGGCCAGAGAACGGTGGCCTGCTGCCTGACCACTGCACCTGACTGGAGTTAATCTGCCGGGAAATCTGAGCCAAATTCTGACCCGCTGAACCGGCAGATGACTGGATGTCGTTTACTCCGGGAACGTGAATCACAGAGGAGCTGAAATACACACATCACACAGGGTGCATCACAAATAGTTTGGATTCCGTACCCTTGGTAGCTGAGGTAGTCGCATAATGCACTCCCAAGTGTCACTTTTAGCATTGAGAAGGGGGTACGTGTTTACAAAATTTTGCATTTGCAGGCAGGAGCAGGTCAGAAATGAAGACTGGGGTTATAGAGAGAAACTACTTCGCTGGCGTAAACACTATTTTCTATTTGCTACTTCCTGCATTCCTCCCGAAATTTTAAAAGAAGTGGATTGTTTATATTTGAGAGGAATTGAACCAATCGATTATACTGCGAGGGAACGCAAACAGAAATAGCTGCAGGAGCAGGGAGTGTTTGTGAGATTTGAAAGGGAAAAGCCCTGAGCACAGCTCCACATTATAAATTTAAATAAAAGCTGTTTTAAAAAAATCCCCTGAAAATCCTATATGCGGTAATCAATTTGGGTTTTTATGCACTCTGCATGTTTCATTCATCTACAGGGATTCTCACCGAACATCTGTTTCGCTGTGGAGGCCCTGACTCGAGAATAAATGCTGTCATTAGTTAGTGACTAATTATAGAATATGAACAGTGGATAGTATAGTCTAGGGCAGAACGAACAACTGTAGGCTGCGCGAGGTAAATGACAATACCCATACACTCGATATCAAATGGAGCTTATGGAAATGTCTAATTGAAAGCACACAAGCAAACGCACACACACACACACAAACACACTGCTCACCTGAAGTTCTTGCCTGAGTGTCCTGGTTGGAAAGGACTACCCTGGGAATATAGCTGTTGTCCTCCTGCAGTAGACGAGGGCACCATCATCTTCTTATCCGCTACACCAACCCACACACACACACACACACACACACACACACACACACACACACACACACACACACACACACACACAGCAAATAAATGTTCCTGTGGCCTAATGCAATACCCCACAGGCTTATCAGCTCTACTGAGCACAGCTCATGGCTCATAAAACAGGCTCTGCATCATGGACGATGCAGCACAATCAAAGACAATCTGCATCAGGAACAAAGATACATCACACTGACAGGAAGCACAGAGATCAGATACACAATGGCTCATTTTACAAAAGAAATAATACAGCAGTCCCCACTGGCTTTCCTTATAAACTCCCTTATGATTAGACTTAAGGGGAAGGATTGAGTTATTGCTAGAGATTTATTACATTAAAAACTGGATTTACGTCACTGTGCACGCGATTCTTCTGAACCATATTTCTCTTTGTTTTCGCACGCCGGTGCTCGCCGGTTAAAGAAAGCACAAAGGACTCTCCAATACCTGCTATGATAACCTAGTCGGAAAAATGTAACGGTTTCGCACTATCGCTGCTTTAATTACCATTTTCAATCCAGCTGAAAGGAAAGGAAAGAAAATAATTTTTGTTGTAGGAAAGTTTTCATTTTTGTTCCACTTATGTATCTGTGGTCAGTATGTGTTACTGATGTATGTTTCTTTAATCTAGATAGCATGGTCTTTAAAATAAGCATGTGGTGAGGGCAGTAAGTGTGCAGAGAAACCTGCTTGTGAGTTTTCTCCTTTTAATGTTCTCCTCATGCTCTCTGAAAGATGCAGCTCGATTTCTCCAACATAAACCTCAGCAAGAGTTCGCTGACGGCAGCACATAGCAACAACCGCTATACAAGCCAAGCAAAATATCCCATGAGGCTCCTGATTGCATATCACTACGTAAAATCTTGACTTTGATATCACAGAGTACGAGCCTAGATGCACCTAAAAATCATAAAGGCTGTTTACGAATGAAGGAGAAGAAAAGAGGAAATATCTACTTCCTTTGATTGCACAAAAATCTATATAGAATATCTTATTTCAAGTTTCTTTTTATCTGGTGAATTGCTCACATCTTGATCTCTGTTATCGTGTTTAGAAAAAGAATAAAAATAAAAAAAAGAATCCTCAGAAGAACCTCCCAAACTTCTGTCACCTCTCAGACATAGTTCAGGCCAAACATTGTAATATTAGAGCCCTTCGCTTTAAGTAGACTGATGACACCTATGGAATCGTAGGCTACCGCTCAAGATATGTTGAATTTTTATTACCTGGTCGTTACATGTAGGTAAAAGAATTTCTGACAAAAATATTCTCTCAGGTATTTTTTCTCAGCTTGCAAGACTTTGACAATGGCTGTGTCTAAAGCTCCCTCACAATGTTTATCTAAGTACCTACGATGTAGGTACTTTGTTCATCTTTCGTCTGAAAAAGCCCAAAATGGTGCAATGTATAATACGTAGGCATAATACGTACAGCCAGAGATTCCTGTGTACATGTCCCCGAAACGTGGATCTCTCTCCTGAGAAAACAGGGTCTCCGTTTTGTCAATGCTCTTTCCTGCTTCGTGTACACCTCCTGCCACGCCGCCCACTGGCACCTACAGGAACAGAAAGCACAAATACACACCTCATACATAGCCACACACAAGCACAACTATACAGCACATTACATGTGTGTTAGGACTTTGGTGTTACAATGTAAATAAAATAAATCACAAAAGCTTGTATTGTGGTTAGTCCAGAAGGGGCTGATTCATTTTCTACAACAGCAAAAAAAAAACCCCAAAAAAACAGGAAAATCACAGATTTATACCCATGCACTTGTTGCAATGTTTTTTTCCATTTCTATTGTAACAACTAGCATACAGACATGTATGGCTAGAAGATAAAGGGTAGACAAGACAATAGATATAGATATTTTTGTCTTGGTAATTTAAAAAACGTGAGAAAAAAGTGGTCGAACATTAAATGCAACTATAAATGGATTAAAACCATTGAAAATTGCAAACTACTTCAGCTTCAGAGTTGCAGCAGACCATCCCAGCATTAATAAGTTAGCATACCCTGATAAGTAGCAGACTTTTTACTTCATTTTAAAATGAAAAACAAATTCAAAATGATTCTAGACACTAATCTACGCCTCAAAGTAAAGGAAATCTTTTGTACACTTTTCTGTCTACAAGCTTCAGAATCTTGATTGCTACAATCTGATTGGCTGTATCTGTATTTTATAAGTAAGCACTTCCAAATCCTGGTGTCCTTCATGAAAGCAGACTTTTCAGATTGTCACATAGTGAGCTTTTTAGGAAAAGAAAAAAAATAGTAATTACTGGGTTTTGTTTGAAATTTAATTGCGACTAATGCGCTTGGCCGTATGCAGCGTCAGTCAAACCAGTCGCACTAAGTCTTAAAGTAGTTCATTAAAAGCCATTAGTGATGATAGAAGTGACAGTTTTAGTGTCTCCACTGTTGGATCTGTCTGTAAACTGAAAAAAAAAAATTGAAACAAGTCAAATGGATTGCTTGAGCTAACTTTGAAATATTACAAAGTGCACCACCACACAAATTTCCTTTTAAATAGTACAAAGTGCGCAGGAATAGCAGCCATGCTGTTACACTTTAAGAAGTAGTGTATCATGTAAAAAAGGTATACTTTGAATTAGACAGTTTTACGTCGGCACGGAAGCCTTATTAAACAGAGGCTAAAACGATGCAGAAACTGACTGAATATTTGAGTGATTGTCATGCTGTTTGAAGATTTCAATCTAACTTCCCGTTCCTGCGAACAATAAAATTCATACCAATTGTAGAAAACAGTAGAACACAAAGATTCGGCGGAATGGATTACTTTTGGAAACTCGGACGTACTTCCTGATAGTGTATAATATAATATATAGTATGTTTTTCTCTAAAGATTTCATTAAAATCATTAAGAATCGAAGAATTCAGATTAGCTGAGACCAATCAAAGTCTTTTTCATTCAAACTACATACCTATGAACATGACTTACATTGTTTACAATACAGCACTCTCCTGTTTCAGATTTGTGCACATAAAAAACACACAGAGGTCAATATATACAACGCTGATTCTCAATGAATTGCAAAGCTTTATGGATTCTAGCTTCTATCAAGTCTGGGAGAGCACTAAAACAATTTCAAATATGTATAAACACTTAGAAGCGTGCATCGAACATGCCTGAGGACGAGCTTGACAAAGACGGATTACTACCACATGACTTCACTGAACGGCTATGCACTAATTCTGGTTGCTATAGCCTAGCGGCGTGTTTCAAATTAGACCAGATCCTACATAGCGTGTGTCATGTAACTTTAGTGGCACGCTCTGAATGCATAGAGAACCGCAAAGCTTGCGTGTGGGTGGCTTCCACTGGAAAGGTTGGCTCCGTGAAATGGAAATAATTCTATAGCATGAATGGCGTTTAATGATGTCAGGATAATATAAGAGAGTCGTTATTTTTTTTCATAACTGGATTCGATTTTCGGTTGGCAGAGGTTATTTCTGTATCATAACCAAAGCTGCCAATATTGCAAGAATGTCAAGAGTAAAAAGAAAATCATAGCATATGTCAACGACAGCGACGGCTCTATTATAACAGCGTACCCTGCTGAGACTGAAGTTTATAAATTCGCAAGACAAAGGTCACCTAGGTAAAGTTGGTGTAATACACGTCTGCCACGTCTTTCACGTCCTTTCACCTTCAAATAATTGCCTTTTCTGCTGGGCAGAATTTCATTTGCTTTTTCGTCTGCCCTAATGCTTTAGTCAGGAAAGAGTTTCCAGGTGGCTCCAATATTCTTGTCATACTTTTCATTAGGAAAAATTGTATGCAATTAAATTGTAAAAAAGTTGTGTTTACGTGGTTGTGTGTGTGTGTGTGTGTGTGTGTGTGTGTGTGTGTGTGTGTGTGTGTGTGTGTGTACTTATGTAAGTACCTGTGAGAGATCATATGCTGTCAAGCCGTCTCTCTGATGGACCTCCAGTTCTGCCTGCTGCTGTTGCTGGAGTTGCCTAAAACCAACACACATACATAGACAGTTAACACAAATCCAGCTGCACTACAACATCAGCAAAGTTCTCCCAAAGTCCTTATATTACATACACATAACACATACACTCGACCGCCTTTATTGCTCTATTGTCACACAAAATTACTTTTATATTTCGTCTGACGTATGTCACCATGCTCTGTATACATACCCCCCAAATCTGACTATGGATAATAAAATCTTTTCCCAGTCATTGACAAAACTTCAAATGTGGTTATATAATTCCTGCAAATAATTAAGAAAACAGGTTTTTTTCTCTATAGTTGCCTTAATATCAAAGTGAATACAATTCAGTTAAATGGTCTTTAAACCACAGTTCCAATTTTATACAATTGCATTGGCTCACAATACATTCTACAATTCTAAAAAGCGCCATAAAGCACTATGAAACTGTATTATATAACTATCATTATTATCATCATCACCTTGATTCCATGGTATCATTTACACTGCTGCCAAATTATAGTCATAGAGCTCTGTTCTCCTGTACCCTCCCCTACAATTGAACCACTCTGGATTTATCCGTTATGCCCACGTCAGAAAATTCTGCTTCAAAACGACATTGTTGAAGGAGAAATATAAAAAAAAATCAAAATGCTGATAAAAGACTGAACTTTTGTCATACTTCTACATAGCTTCTGCTGCATCAAAACAATGTAAAAGACATAAACAAACGCCTACACAAACACAGACATATTTTCACTTTTCATATACTATAAAGCAAGCACTTGCCAAAACTAGACAAAACATAAAATAAAATAGGGATAAAGCAAAACAGGACTGGTGTTACAAGACAGAAATTTCTGTTTTATACTGACAAAAGTTTGTGGACACCTGACCATTAGGTTTTATCTGCTATTTGAACATCCCATTCCACATTTAGTAACCATTTCCTGTTATTATACCCTCTTGTCTTCTGGGAAGATGTTCCACTAGATAAAGTGTGGGTTGTAGAGATTTGTGCTTATTCACCCACAAGCGTGTTAGCAAAGTTAGGTACTGAGGAAGCCTGGGGTGCTGACAGCGTTCCAATTCATCCCAGAAGTGTGGTTGAGATCAGAGCTCTAAAGCAGCTTTTGTCCATAGAGTTTATGCTCATAATCAAGTTTCTTTCCATTATTACTTATGTTATAAGTATAAGTAAGTTTGTCCCTTGCTCATTAGGAACTTACTTACTTACAAACTTACTTATAAAGAACATATTCATTTTTTATCACCACATTATCTGTGTAAAGCTGCTTTGAGACAATGTTTATTGTTAAAAGCGCTATACAAATAAAAATGAATTGAATTGAATTATAGCAGCGATAACCATAAGCTCACATAGCTGTGTTTTTTTTTTTGGCCTGCAAACATGCAACACAAAGCTGTGATTTTTTTTTTTTATCATAGCGACCAACATGCAAATGAAAATTTTCTGAAAATTATACGACAATGATATTTCAAATATCCTCCGACCATAGTGTATGGTTTGACAGTTTTTTATGTCTTCTCTCACAACCCACAGCAACAGTTCATCCCTGCAATTAGTTCACACTACTCACCTTGCAAAAAAAATTAAATAAAACTCAAACAAAAATGTATCTCATCCATATACAACCTCTCATTAAATGTGTATAGAGACAGTACAAAGTAAACTTAAGTTTGGAATAAACAGACATAGATAGATGATTCATTTGAAGAATGTTAATACAGTTAGTTTGCATTGCCGAATGTTTATAGCATTTGGCAGAAGACTGTACCCAATGTTACTTCCAATTATTTCATTTATACAGCTAATCAGCTGAGAGTTAAGGGCTTTTTTTAATTGCCAAACATTGGCCTGGGAATTCAGGGATTTGAACTCAACCTTCTGAAATTCCACACCTTCATCTACCACTTAGCTACCACTAGTCTGCAATTGGCAAACAAAAATCTTAACATGTAATATGTAAATTAAGTAAATGTAATATCATTTCTCACTACTAAGTGCATTATTTAATTTGGGTGTAACTAGTCAGAGGTTGTATATATATATATATATATATATATATATATATATATATATATATATATATATATATATATATATATATATATATATATATAATGTATGTATTTATGCTTATGCATGATACTGGTTTATTCATTATACTGCACCCCTTGAAGCAGACAGATTTAAGGGGCTTGGTCAAGGGCTCAGCAGTGCTGGGGTTTGAATCCCTGACCTTCTGATCAGTAATCCAGAGCCTTAACCGTTCAGCCACCACTAAAAAATGCACTTTGCAGTTAGCTTGTGCTGATAACCTGAATACAAAGCCTAGGACCTAACAGAAACTAAACAACCATTTTCACTTTTTGAAACATTAGAATATACTCTGAATGTTTTAAACCCAAGTGAAATAGTATAATGCACTAAATCACAGGCTATTGTTTAAACTACAAGCCTGAATGGACAGTGCATGCCCTCAAATTACTCTGTAAACAGTCAATACACACTCATAAGAAACAAATACAATTCTTTAAGTTAATTAGGAAATAAAATGAAGCTAGTTCTCATGAAGCCACAAAGCGCTCAGTCTCAGAAAAACTACATCAAGTGTCTGAGATGTAACTGTTAATAGATGCTGACAATGGAGACTCCTTTAAAAAAAAAAAACAGACACAAATTTCTTGAAGCCAAAGCACCGTCTGAACCTTCTTTTTTTACACACGCTTCTCCCAAGCTAGTAATTCGAAATTTTCCAATGAGCTTTAACTCGATCTCGAGAAACACTTGTAAAACCTGAACGGTTCCGATTTAAAATTGGAATGTATTTTGCCTCAATTTTAAATTCTTTCTATGATAAATGTAAAAGTTTTGAACATTAATGTAACTCTAAAGTGCACCAAACTGGAAAAAAACATTCCTTTCATAAACCCTAACAGCGGATCTGTTCTGAAATTTTTTCCGCTCAAAATCAATAAAGATGATGCTCTAATGCTAAAATCAGGTCATGTGTGAATCTGACCATCAAATGCACTTAGCAGTTCTTTCTTTTTACCCAAAGCAGAACCACTGAGCTGACACTTTTTTCCACTGACATCTTGCAGGAGGCTTTTCCACATTTTATTCTGAGAGAGAAACTGGTTCATGACCGGCAAAACCGTTTCAGTTCCAGCAGCATTTTGTGAGAACCAAAAACTGGTCGAACCTGGGTCTTGAGGTCATCATGACTTCATTTCAAATAACAAAAAGCATTGTCACAAAGCAAAAATTCAGATCTCGATTTAGAAACCTCAGGAGCAAGCCAAGGGTGATAGCAGCAAATCTCCCTGAGACAATAATAAAAATAAAATCTTGAGAGGAACCAGACTCAAATTGAAACGCATCCTTTTCAGGGTCACACTGATCTTTGGATTATAAATCATTACGCTCCGACAGCTGTATACTATTTAGTCAAAGAGCACTAAGAGTGTTGAAAAGATATTCAGTATAACCCTAATGTAAATAAGATTGCTGAGATGAACACAAAGTGGTCTTTATGGTTACAGCAGCCGTTTGCCAGGTAGAAGTCTACAGTATTGACTCAATATTATCCGCTAAATGTGATACTTTTAGGAATTTGCATTTTTATTTTAGTAAATAACAATATCAGAAATCTTACAGCAGGAGTAGAGGCATTGATCTGTAATTCTGTCACCATAAAAATGTAAACTCTATTTTAAAAATCCTGAAATCTTTTGCCTTTGATACAGTGTGATGAAATCAGTGATAAATAAATAGCTTGATCTTAACTAACTGAATAAATAAATGCTAACTAACGTTATCTTTGAGCGAGCTGATTCTCTTAGGTATTAGAAAAGTGTGTCAGAGAAGAAAAGGGCAACAGAGGATAAATCAGACATGCTCTGTGGGACCCCTGCAACTCTCCAAACTTTGAAAAGGTGTCACAACTCTGAATTTCAAACTGGACATCATATTGACTGTGGAGAAAAATCCTATAACAGTCCACTTGAGGGGGTTAATGGGCACATCCCTTTGTAATAATGATTGATTCCACAAGCATCGCTTTGTTTTATTTTATCCATTAATACTTCACAGCTATGACCAAGGTAACACAACTCTGTTCAGACAGTCCACAGGCATTATCAAACCACAACCTACACAGTGTTTACATGAGAACAAAGATGGTGTGGCAATTTGTTGACTACATGTTACACTGTTCAGACTCCAGTTTCAGTGTCACAACACAGACTAGCATTTAGCTAGTGTTTTTCTTTTTTCCCCCAAACTTACTCCATTAAATGGAGTGTAACTTATCTGTAAATTCTCATTAGCCAAATTCCACTGAAATAAAATGTTAATGTGTAAAAACCCACACATTTTTTTTATTTCTGCATCATATATTTTATGGCTTGCACCAACCAACCAACTAACTGCATGACCTCTTTTCAATAAGAATTTACTGAATTAATATGTCCACATAATATAGTTGCCAGACACGTGGACACAACAGACCAGCTGTATCCCAAATCTGATTTCTCCTGTGCTTCTGCTAGCTATGATTTTCATGACATTGGGGCTATAGCCAGAAAACAGCTTTCCTTCTTCAGACAGGGTTTTATCTGTAACCTCTGCTGTGTAATAACGATAAATTATGTGCAGCTGGCAGGACAGTGCTGGGTTCTAGTCCAGCTAACAGTAGCAGTGATAGGATGAGGCCCAAAGGGAGGCAAGTGCACCAGGGGTGAATTGGGAGGAGAGTTAATCTCCCTGTAGGATAGGGATTGTGCTTTGCTCAGCACAGTTGCAGACTGAGAACTGGGCAACAAACAGTGTGTTTATGAAATAACACCATGTGAAATATATGGCTTCAGAATTCATTTTAGTTCTTGTGATGACGAGGGAGGGAAACTATCCAAGGGCGGCTAAGTGGTTAAGTTTTCCATAAAAAAAAAAGATCTAACTGTAAATCCATTTATTCTTTTCTTGAAGAAGTCTCCAGTGTCAGCACTTTCTTACAGTACACTTTTTTTCACCTAATTCTTTTCTTCATCATACCCCATAGCAATTATCCATCAAATCTATTAGATCATGTCTATTAAACCTTTTACATTTTATATTATCCTAATAATAATCCTTTCATATTTAATGTTGTGGGATCATTTACGAAACATATTCATCAAGTAAAAGCATCTAAACAGTCAGTGATATAGAAGCCTCTATATGACAAAAATCGATCTTCTCATGTTTAATAAGATTGTTTAGCAGAAGGCTCTCTGCCAAAGAAAGCTTTTGGAAATCTTAAACAATCCCCCTGTGTAATGTAAATTTTCCTAAATGAATGAATAATTTATTGATCTATTAATCCATCCATCTAATCAAACCATCCATCCATTCATCCATCCATGATTGAATTTTGATATTTGTGGGGAAACACCAGCTATTGTGTTTTGTTTTGGTTTTTTTTCCTATCCTGATGTTACATGAAAACCTTGATAGCCAACTACCTCAATGAATGTCATTAATACTGATGGAAGGCACCAGCATGGTGCCCAGTATGTTAGGTTTGAGGAATGCTTTACACAAGTCTCAGGGTTTGATTCTAACCAAAACTATTTACAGCTGTCACTTTTAGCTTATTTTATCTCTTCAAAACACACATTTAAGTAAAATGGTCAGTTGTGTCTATTGATTATCTGCCATGCTCGTTTTGCTCTGAAGTCACATTTGTTCTGGAGAATTTTGGATCCTAGTTTGGCTGGAATTGATCATGGAATGGCCTTTGATGGCTGGGGTCAACCAGTTAAGAAGTTTTTAAAAACACAGTGTTTGTTATCATAGCCTTGAACCAATAAAATATAACAAATATGAAAGCCTGGTCAGTTCACAACTGATTGACTGATACTTGATGTCACTTGACAGATTCGACCTTGCACAATAACCCCTAATCATGTTAACTTCAGAGCAGCAAAAGCACGCACAGAATTGAGTAGAATAAGAAAAAGTAAAAAAACAAAAAACAAAAAAAAAAACCCGAAGAAAAAAAAATAAAACAGAATATGGTGACAAAGATGTTGGTATCTGCATGACTCATTCATAGAAACAAGCAGATGGTGTTTTATTTCTGGAATAAAAACACAGAAAACACTGGAAATTCACAATAAAAAATATATTAGAGTTTCCTGGTCCATTTGTAAATTTCTTTTCCCAACAACTCCAAGCGCATAAAAATATCGCTGAAGTAATAAAAGTGCAAATGTAACAGCATTATACACTTTTCCCGTTGAGCCAAAAGTTATTGCAACACATCATCTAAAAAACTATAAACCAGTCATAACACCGCAATGGTCTTGTTGTCTGTTCGAGAACATTCTGGAAACTCATTGTGTGAATGTCTACATGAACAAAAAAAGTTTTGTCAAAGGTCAGGTAGATTTTTATACACTGTTGACTCCAGAAAAACGCACCTACAGAGTATTAAACCGCACATCCAAACACCTGACGACAAAGTATTCAAGGGTTCAAAGTGACAGGAAAAAAACGGTGAGCTTCCAAAACCACGAAATGTCAATCGCTCATTTTAAATTTCCTCCTATATTTAGACATGGAACGAATGTGAAGCCCCGGATGACGTATGCCAGAAATTTGGAAAAAAATAGAGGACACTGGGTCACCTGGAACACCAGCAGTCTTCCATGGATAGCACCCAACATGCTAAATCCCACATGAACCTCAGGGAGAGAATGAAAGAATGAATCAGAGAGAGCAACAACACACGCATATCCAAGTTTCCACAGCAAGCCGGAGCTCTAAACTGCAAAAAAAAAGTACTTGCTGTGATCTCAGGATATGAAAAATGACTCGGGATAATACGCAGGTGCTTTCATCTCGGCGTGAAAATAGAAGCTCATAAAATGCCGTGTGTGTGCGTGGGTGTCTGGACGGACAGCAGCTCTGGAGGGGAGAGACTGGGAACAGTGATTGGCGCGACACCAGACCCAAATATCATACGGTGCTACATTCTACTGCATAATGGAAGTATTGGATTGTCATGGTAACAGACGGGGCAGACGCAACATGCGACACTTACTTTGTTTGACGAGGTGCATAGCCCCGACCTCTCTTTTGTTTCCGAGTCTTCAAAATGTATCCCTCGATATGACAGGCTTTTGTTTGCTCTGAGTCTCTGGACTATTGCTCTTCCCTCTATGAATCAATCTATGGATCAACACATTGTGCTCAGACTGCAAGTACTGCATCTGAATCCACATGCATGTGTGTCTGTTCTTTAAACTAAAGACTCCTCAGGATGACAAAGTTAGTGTCACATAGAACAAAAATATTCTCCATAAAATGTCACCATGACACTGTGGAAATAACCAAACATGATATAAGATCTGCCTGAGAAGTTTCTTTTTGATCAGTGGTTCCTATAAAGTGGTCTCAGAAGGTCTCTGAACTTAAAGTCATTACATACACATATGTATATATAAGTTCTTACTTACTTTTTATTATGTTTGTCTAAAATTAGTTTAATCCAATCCATAACCACAGAGCCTCAACTAGTGTTTTTTCTGCTTTTTGCAAAAAATAATACTTAATTAGTAATGTGTGGGAATGTGATAATTAAGTGCAGCCACCTTTAAAAAAGTGTCATCATAACCAAAACTGAAGAGCGTGTATTTTAAATGAATTGATTTTTTTTATCGTAACAAGATACTTACTGAAACTAGACATACTACTTGGAAATACTACAGATACACTATTATTATTATTGTTATTATTATTATTATTATCTAATAATAAATGATTATAAAAAATCTAGTTTGTTTTACATAAACATCAGTTTATGCAAATTTACCTTGTTTAAAAGAAATATTTTCCAAAGATGAACAATAAAAAAAAAAAAAATGTATGTTAAAGTTTAAACAACAATTTAATGTAATGTATAAGAAAATGTATATGCTTAAAAATCTTTTAGATCTTTTATTTTGTACATGACACTTGGTACTCATAGTTTCTGCATTCTGGCCCCGGCAGCGTATTTAAACTTCCTGTTTGTGAAGGTGTTGTTCCCGGTTTCTTTTTTGCACTAAGTTTGTGACTTTAATATAATATATGGTGAACAAAAAGTTCCAAATGCTAGAAAGGTGACAACCTGGTGGTCCTGGGATTTAAACCGTTCAATCAGAAGTCATTTAAATCAGAAGCCCCATGTGGCTTCAACCACTGAGCTACCATGTCAGGTCTATGGAGAACTCTTACTTCCAGCAACCCATATGGCCAACAAAAATGTCTACCACAGATTCCAACTACCAAACACACACACACACTTACAATCACCCAACTTCTTATGAAACACACCTGTTCTCAATAACACACACCTCTCAATAACACACACCTGTAGACTTTTTATAGGACATTCCTTCATAGAAACACTGCGAAGTACCAGCATTGTTTATACTTCGCAGTAGTATATAGCAAACCTTGTTATCATGTTTGCTTCGCTGGTTTCGATCTTTTGTTGTGTGGTTTTCTTGTCTCTATATTACCATGTATATGGAGTTTTCTGTTTGCTTGACTCTTTGCTTGAACTTGGACTTTGATATTTGGATTACGCTTTAGACTTGTACGCAAACCTTTCAGTAAAACCTGCCTAAACTGCAATTGACTCTGTCTGAGGCTTTGATTATATGATAGAATTCAAAGAATTTGGACCATAAAAACGTCTATGAAAGAGGAACGTGAGACAGTGACTGGGGTGACGGGTGAAGCTATATATACAAATGCTAATCAAAGTGACAAAGAACAGGTCTGAGTGCTGTGCCAAACAAGGAAGTGCAGTGGCTGTTGGGTAAAGTAGTCCCTAGGCATAAGCCTTACAAACAGTACATTCTATTTTGAATAACAATGTTATGCACTACAATTAATAATAAAACGAGCAGATATAATTTTTCAAGATGTAACGCATCAACAACTAATACTATTAAGTATATAGCACAAAATAATACAACTGAAGGGCAGGTATTAATATAAATGAAAGTAAAATAGCAAAATGAATTAATAATGAAAAAGAAAATCAAAATTCTGTCTTACTATATCAAAATATTATTTCATATATATATATATATATATATATATATATATATATATATATATATATATATATATAATATGTATACAATATAATTAATAAAATATGACATTCTTTTTATTTACTTGGTTATTGAATAGCAACAATATGGAAACATGGTTTTATTTTCTGTTTTGAAGGATTATGTACTAGAAAGCAGTCATGATAATAAATTCATGCTGTGAGAAAAAATTCAGAAAAAGAAGACAGAAGAGAGCAAAAACAACTGAGCTGAATGTAGGACAGAGTGTCCTAAACGTGTCTACAAGTTCCATATGTGTTTATTTATTTTCTGGTATGTACGAAGAAAAAAAAAAAAGGTGAAAAGCATATCCCTCAGGACTGACCCTACTGACCCTAACAGTCCTAAAAAGTACAGCAGGGATTATTTCCTTTCTTCGTCTTCTTTTTTAAAACACTTTTTTAAGCTATATCTTACCTGTATAGCTAGGTAACGATGACGTTGAGATGCACGGTGAAGTGAAAACCCTGACAAATCAGTCAGAATACAGTGCACAGCAAAGTGGTCATATAGCTTTACAATTACTTATGCTTTTATCCAACTGTTGTACAACGGAGGCAAAATCTGGTCATTTGTCACATATACATTACAGCATACTGAAATTCTTTCTTCGCATATCCTGGCTTATTATAAAGCTGGGGGCAGCCCTGCTCATGGGCCCCAACAGTGAAAGTTTGCCAGTACTGGGGCTTAAAATCCCTGACCAGAAACCCAAGGCCTTATCAGTAGAGCTACCACTACCTCTTATAGATAGGACCTGTGGCTCTGGGGAAGTTCTTGAGTTTCTTTCATCTTTTCATCTTATTCAATTCAATTTCAATTCAATTTTCAATTGCAGCATGGACTAGAAAGAATGTGAGGAGATGTTTGTTTATTATTTGTGGATGGAGTCTCCAGTATCAATGCTTTGTAACAGTTCGAGGTACTGTTAAGAGGAGGTGGTAGCTTAGTGGTTAAGGGATTGGACTTTAGATCCAAAGGTTATGCCACTCCTGGGTACCTAAACAAAAGCCCTTAACCCCAGAGCTGCTTAGTTACATGAATGAAATAAATGATAGTTGCTCTGCATAAGGGTGTCTGCCAAATGATCTAAATGTTAAACCTTTTTTTGAAAGAGGTTTGTGCTTTTGTGGTTTCTTGGTAACTGCTCAAGCTCTTGGAAACTACAAAGGAGAGAAAATAAAAGCATTTAAAAGAACTATAAATACCACAAATTTGCTACTTTTGGATATGCTGTTATTAGAAAACAATGAACTTCCTGATCATTTGCCTACAACAGCACACCTTGTTTTATTTCTTACTTACTTGTCAATGTGATGCATGTAGTAGCTGAGACATCGATGCAGCTAACAGCCATAACACCAAGTTTACTTCCTGGTGATAACTTATGTTGAGGAAACAACACAATAAGCTGGAGTAGTATATAAAGTTCCTGCAGGAGCCTGTCCTTCAGCATTGTGTCAATCATGGTGCAATACATCAATCACTGGTGGGTGTCGATTACCATATTTTCCCACAGGGAGCATCTCCGTATCTCAGAAATGCACTTCTCATACCGCTTGCGCTTCTGCATCATGATCGTACAGAAATGCAACATTTCCGTGTATATAAAAGGGATTAGGATTAAATAACATTTGCTTTGCATATGTGGTTCAAAATCATGCCCAACTTTCAAATTCTCTGGAAACATGACACCGAATTTGTGTCATCAACAGCACTGACTCCAGTTGCAACTGATCCGAACTGAAACTCTGAGACAAAGAAAAGAGCCGCAAGGAGAACGGTGTGTACCGACTGTGTGTATATGTGTGCATGTGAGTGGGAGCATCAGTGTCATGCTGGGAGACAGTAAGCAGGTCTCAGTGTGACGCTGCTGGAACGGTAAGACGCTCAGCAGGATCGCAGCTCCATCATTTCCACGGCCTAAACCGAAACTGTTGTTATTCAGAGCCGCCAGGACGCCATCCTGCCCACATACAGCTGAAACGTCATCTCTCACACACTTCCATTTCATCTCTTACGCCCACCACAAAAAAACGAAAGCCATTTAAGAAACCCTCCATGCTGCCGACTGAACGCATTTTGGATTTGTTCGTTTTTCTTTTTTGTTCAACCAGATCAAAGTACAAACCATCAAAGTATGCAGTGCTTTTAGACATATCCTCCTTCTGAACGCCATTAAGGTAGAACAAATGCGCAAATAATTTGACCAAAGGGGATTTTCAAGTGTTTTCAAAGCAAGACCGACTACAGCAGAAAAGGATTCACTTTGCAAATTCACACTTTATGTGGATTCATCATTATATTTAAGTCACAAATATATAATAAACTTTTCTGCTTATTATAAGCAGTTGCATCATTCTCTGTGGATTCAAAAATACACTTCCAAACTTTATACTGCGATAGGGTGTATGTCCTGTGATAACCGCCTGATAACATGACATCCATGTATCTTATTTCTATGATACCACAGAAAATTCCCAATGAATAGGTTGTTTTTTCACTCACTTTAAAATACGTCAAAAAACACACCTTGTCATGTCACCTCCATCCTGGAGCTATACCTCTGACTGTCACAAACCACTGACACTGCACACATCTCTTTTTTAAAGCTATGCAAAAAATCACTATAATCTGTACAATCAAATGTTATAATTGATATACACTATATGGACTACATGGAGGTTTGTGGACACCTGACCGTAAGATTCTTATGAGCTTTTTGTACATCCAATTCCACATTTAGTGCCTATTTGCTCTTCTAATAACCTCCACTCTTCTGAGAAAATGATTCTGAGAGTGTGCTTGTTGAGATTCTTTTGGTCATTTAGCCATGAGGGTGTAAGTAAAGTAAGGTACTGTAGGGTGAGGAGGCCTGGGTGCAGTCAGTGTTCCAATTCATCTCAAAGGTGTTCAGTAAAGTTGTGGTCATAGCTCTATAGCAGACCACTCAAGATCTTTTACTTTAACCCATGCTCATTTTGTGCACATGTGCATTGTGATTCTGAAACAGGTTTGAGCCTCCTAGCCAAGTTAAGGGAAAATTAAATGTAACCGCTTCCAAAGACATCCAATACAATTGTGTGCCTCCAACTTTGTGGTGAAAGTATGGGGAAGAACCACATATGGCTGGAAAAGTCGGGCGTCATAATAATTTTGTCCATATGATGTACTATATGGCTTAGATTATTTGAAGCCTCCACCTTAATACACCCATGTGTGAGTTCTTATTATAAAACCAATAATATCAGAATGAGCACATTAATATTAACCTATAATTTTCTCGTCAGAGCAATAATGGTATAGGAAATGACTTAAATCCTTCAGACTTCTCAGAGTTGGTGTGGTATTTCCTCTAACATACACGATTACAGCTTGTTCAGATGAACACATAAACTGCTACCATAGATCCTTCAAGCAAGCATCAGTCAGTGATTTTCTCTTCAGCCACTATAAAACACACACACTTTAATTTTAAAATGATTAAATAATTTATCACAAATAATTATATTCATATTTGGTATAAAGCTACCTCTTGTACATACTGTACATGCAAGTCATTTTTAGGAAACATCTTTTCCCATACCGTCTCCCACATTTAACACTCCAGTCTTGGAAATTCCAAGTAATAATACATGAAAATTGAAACCAAAAATGGCCCTGGGAGAAAAAGAAAAGCTTTCAAAAAATACACCGAGCGCTCATGTTGTCTGTGAATTCCATGGCACGACCCTTTCTCTCCGTGCATTTCCCCCTTGCTGTGTCAGCTGCAACACGCCAAACTGATCTTCTCTCCCACAAAACTGATTTATACTGCAGCGATGAAACCGTTATTAACTGTGATGCATCTTAGATAATGCTGGCCTAAAATGCAGGATAGTATCGAATCTATGTTTACGTACTGATCTGGTGCATTGATATGTTTTATGAAGTATCTGAAAATTGTTGCTGAAGATTGCAGAGAGTTTGAGAACGCCTGTATCAGATCAGTACTTTGTACAACACAATAACCAGAGTTCTATAATTGACAGCATACTACAAATCGTAGCCATCACATGACTGCATCTCTATAAGGTTCAACTCTAATAGTCAGGGGGATGCATTGGACACTTTGCTGTTATAATAAGTCTGACCCTCCTTTAAAAAAAGGCTTTTCACTAGACTTTGGCATGTGGTTGTGAGGAGATATATGCATGCCATTTTGGAGACACACTTATCCAGATCAACAAACAACTCACATCAACCCAATTTTTACAGTAGAGCAGTTTAGGGGTTAGGGCCTGGCTCAGGCTGATTTAAACTCTAATTTTCAGATCAAAAGTCCAATCTTTAACCACTAAGCTACCTGAGATTTGTACTCATTTAGCTACTATAAGACTATTAGTGAAGTCAAACTTGTGTTTGGTGATAGGGTCTGGCACATAGTCAGCACTCCAGTTCATCCCAAAGGTGTTCAGGTAAAGTCAAGTCAAGTGGATTTACTGTCATTTCAACCACATGCAGTGCGCAAAACAAA
The DNA here is from genome assembly GCF_014805685.1 of Silurus meridionalis. NCBI lineage: Eukaryota > Metazoa > Chordata > Actinopteri > Siluriformes > Siluridae > Silurus > Silurus meridionalis. The sequence continues at coordinate 9,081,679 of NC_060892.1, forward strand.
GTTTTCAGGACCAGGACCAACTCCATGCTACACACTATAACACTAAAATAACTAATACATAAGCATACCTACACACAGGACTACAAACACCACAACACAACAAAGACATGACCACACTCCTTGTGTGAGGTCAGGGCTCTGTTAAGTTTCTTCCACTCCATCCTTGGCAAACCATGCGTTCATCGAGTTCTATTAATACACAGGATTATAGTATTGCTGGAACACATAGTTCCAATAAATGGAAATTGTAATGCAATATCTGAAGATATCCTGTCTACTTCTCTACTTCATTCTTTGTGGCAACAATTTGGGCAAATTGTAAAATATGGGTGTGATGCTCAGGTGTCTTAGAGCTTTCTTAACATAGTGTATCGTATGCACCTTTAAAAACCAAACACAACAAAAAATTTTTACATAATGTTTTATATATACAGCATTGAGGAAGACACCTTACAGTTCTTTCATTTAAACAGCTGAGCAGTTGAGGGTTAAGGTCATTGCTCAGGGGATCAGCAGGGGTGGCTTGTGGTTCTGGGATTTAAACTCATGACCTTCTAATCAAAAGTTCAATGTCTTAAACTCTGAGCTACCCTTTCCCTTTCACAGAGGTGCCTTCAATAACCAGCCAGAAAATCTGTGTGTAGCCCAGCTTTGATTACAGAGAACTTTCCAACTTAAATATTAACAAATCTTTTGAACTTAAGTAACCGACTCTGAGGATAACCAACAATAACCAGCTACAAGGTGAAGATTTTGTTCATGTTTATAGTACAAAGTAATACCGTGTTCTGAAACCAAGTGACAACAAGAAGAGATTAGTCAAATCTCTACAGGTTTTTACAGGTCACATATACATTACAGCACAGTGAAATTCTTTCTTTGTATATCCCAGCAAATAAAGAAGCTGGGCTCAGAGTGCAGGGTCAGCCATGATACATAGCACAGAGGGTTAAGGGACATGTTCAAGGGCCCAAGAGTGGCAGCTTAGTGATCCCGGGCCTTGAAACAAAAACTTCATTAATCCAAAAATTAGACTTTTTACCTGTTTGCTTTTTTACTGCTTAAAGTAGAGCCGAAATAAAAGCAACAACAATGGAACCCAAACATCTCTTGGCTAATCTGCTATTTTGGAGGTAAGGGAAAACATTATGCAAATATGCTTTTCATCACACTATTCCTTTTAGCTACTATTTTCCATAAGCCCACAGCTTGGATCCCATTGGCCCATTTGTAAATTCATTTTGATACAGTTGGCTGCCAAATAAATAAACACCAATGTATTATTAATCTCTACTATTAGCACCTGTTCCAACAGTTTATCTAGTTCAGTGCCATTCTACACAATATCTGCCACACCAAACCTGCAAACCGTGGCAAGCAGAATCAGCAGTTGTATAAACCTGACTGCATACACCCGCTCACTCCCTGACTCCATTATCAGAGTCTAAGATGGGGAAGGATAAATAATGTGAATATGATTGATATCCCCCCAGATCTAAGTTTAGTAGTGTGTTAGGCCTTGCAAGGACACATAAACAATATATCAAGCTGAGTGAGTCATCACCAGATCTTGTTAACTGCATCAATGAGAGTGGTAAATAAAACATCAGCAACCTTGTAGACTTAAGACTACAGGTTCGATTCTGGTAGGTAGGAAGAAGAAATGCAAAACATAAAACTGCTTGTCGTTTATTAACGCAGCTTATAATTTGTGATCATCAACATTTGAAGATTTTTAAAACAATTTTAAATCAACTGCCTGCTTGGTTAAATAATATATAAAATAATATTTTATAAAAAAACAAAATAGAATAATTCAAATTAATGCAATTTTTATTATATTGATTTAATTGTGCGATCAATTAAATGCACACAAATTAAAATAAATAATGCAATTAAATAAATGGAAAAATGCTTTGGATTCTTAAGAGTTTTCATGCATGCACAAAACAAATTTTTCTTTTTTTTATACCCCTGGCATTGTTGTGTATGTTTTCAAGTTTAATAATAATTTTTTTTTAAATGCCCTCAAGGTGCGAAGCGGAGACAAACTTGCGGTCCGCTGCTTAATATGTTCTAGAGGGACCTGTAGATTTTAAATATGTTCCGCAGGTAAAAAGGATTGCATTTGGTACACATGTGTACCGAACAAAAAACCTCATCAGCTAATTCTGAAATAACCTAAATCTCATATTTGATGTGATAATTAACTGAAGTTATTGGTCTGTTCAACAGCTTTTTATCTGCTCAACATCTTAACACTGATATTTGTTACTTGGTTTTCCCTGTCAGAAAGCCATTGCTTGTCTTTTGGACATGACCTTTAACCCTCGACTGTGCATCAGTGACTGGTTGCAAAGCATTGTAGACAATAGCCATCACCAAATAAGTTAAAATAAAATAAATATGATGTTAATGTTTATGAAGAAACTCTTTATGAAGAATCATGTGGTCTTCACACTCTTGGTCTGAAAGAGTTAAGTAAAGGAATCGTTCTGGTGTATTAGTGTGTCAGTTGGAGATCGGTGCAAACAGAGCTGCTATGATTCGCACTCAGTGTGAGCTTATGAGCTTCCTACTGTGTTCTCAAATAGCGAATAGACATAGAGTTGAATTGGAATTCTTTGGGTTGGTTGTTCAGCTGAGTATATTAGTGCAGGAGACAAACTGAAGTGACCACAGCAAAAACATAACACACTCCAAAAGAGAACTTGCAGATACCTGCCTATTACATTACTTTGTGGGTTTTACCTAAACTGTTGCCATATAAGCTGTATCATTACAATTTCACTTCACTGGAACAAAGGGGCCCAAATCTGTTCCAGCATCACAATGCACAAAACGAGCTCCATGAAGGTATGGGCTGTCAAGTTTGGAGCGGAAGTAGTTCAAACACTAGACTTTTGCTCATGAGGTTATGATTGTAAATCCCAGCACCACCATGCTGCCATTACTTAAATCTTGATCAAGGCCATTATATCTTAACTGATCAGTAATATAAATGAGATCATTGTTAATCAAAGTCAGGAGCTGTAAATATAAATTGAAACACCGGCTGCACCTCAACCAACACTAGTGCAGTTTTAGCAAAAATCTCCATAGCCATGCTCAGAAATGTAGTCAAATGCCTATGCAGGATAGTGGAAATGATTATAACAACAATGCAGGTATGGATGTTTAAAAAGCAGATGTGATGTGAATCACCTTGACCTTGACTGTGCATTTCTCAATCTCTATACATGTACTGTAACATGCTGCATTCTTCTACTGAGCAGGGAATTTCATGTCATGTGTAAAAATATCATTTTGTGCTAAGAAAATGGTTTGTTTAGATTCACGCCTCAACATATGACAAACTAATACATCAAAATAATATGTAACTATTCTGCATTAACACTTATTTTGACTCCACTAATTGCTACATGTTGGTTAACTGGTGGAAATTGAGTAAAGAAATTATGGCTTGCCACCAATGTCAGATGTCTTGTTGCTAGAGCTGTATTCTGACTTATAAACAAACAAATAAAAAAATTGGGAATAAATTGCATCTGTGCCAAGCATGACTACCACTGAGTGCCAAAAAGATTCACCAGCTATGCTTATTGCAATTATTGCTGTATTAAAGTGAAAACACTACTGCCGATTGTCACTCCATTTTGCTATTATCTTGTTTTTTGGGGGGTTTTTCAGTATGATAATTACACTCTGACATGACATTATGCTTCAACATACATATAAACATCCAGGCAGTCAGAATTAAAGGGTACATGCATCATGAAGTATAGAAAGCACTCGGATGTCTTAAATGTAACATTATACTGGTTTTATTCACAAGCAGCAGTAAATATATATATATATATATATATATATATATATATATATATATATATATATATATATTTAAATGTAAATACACACAAATTTTTTGTGCTTTCAGCTTGTGATATTTTTCAGGGTGGTGGTCTATGGGTAATATAAAAAAAAGGCAAAAAAAAAAAAATGTAAACCTGTCCATATTTAAATTTGACCATGTCAAAGGTTGTTATATGGAAAGATATTTTTGGTGCTTATTCAGCACTGATGAAAAAGAACCGACATTGAGAGACCACTGGGGGAAAAGGATTACTATCAACTTAAATTTCAGCACTGGCTTCTTTAAGGTAATAAAATACTCCCACACAAGAGATTTGATCTGATTGCAGGAGGATACAAGGTTTCTTGGCAGTTACCATTTTGCATTGTAATATATGAGGCTCGTGATGGCATACATGCTGAAAAGAATCCGGGGCCCGTAAATCGGGACACGCAAAGCCTTGTACTGTGAATTAAACACAGAAATGAAGACAGTGTCTGTTACATGGTGTAACGGGTGAAATATGTTGTGGCTCCTTATAGAGTAGAGCGGCATTTTGGAAATAGGCTGCCGCCGCATTTTTCCGGTATTACTGCATGTGTGTAAGACCGAGGAATATGTCCTTATTATTTTCTGATGCTCATTTCTAAGTTTCTTTGACTAACCTGTAACGCTGTTGCCAAAAATAATAAAAAAGCACGAGTTTTGGAAACCTGTCTGTGCTTATATGATTTCTGTTGCAACTGGAGTTAGCGAGCTATCCCCTTGACCTTGATACAATGCGTTACAACGGCTTGTATCTAAACAGTAGCCTATCAAGAAAGTCATTTTTCACGGTCTTACTCCTTCCTTTCACAACTATTTCTCTCGAGTTTTTCTTTTGGCATCGTCGTGCGTTTAAAAATCAATACCGGTGGAATTTTTTTTCCCGATACCGTGCAGCTCAGAACACAGGTGAGGTGCGTTTTTTTTGTTTCCGTTCGGAAATTTCATTGGTCTAATGTTATGGCGCTCAGTTTTTTGGCTTGAAGTTTGTAAAACCGGGAAAAACCCCGGAAAAATCCATAAATTAGCCGCTTCGTTGTTTAAGCCGAAGTTCAAATCGTGGGGAAAAAAGTAGCGGCTTATAGTCCGAAAAATACGGTAATAATAATAATAATAAATATACAGTCTAAATGCAACAACATTTTCTACGGATGTAAAAGGTTTCAATTAGCTGAATCAAGACCCAGTGATATAAATGCAGTGTATAAATGCAGCCAGTGGATTTTATAACAGGTGATGAGAGACAGCCTGATGCAGATGTAGCTGCTGATAAGCAAAGTGAGAACTTGTGTCAGTAATGAATTATAAACAAAATAGGGGTGTATATGATGGCGAAAGAAAATGTAATAAGCTCTCTTTACAACCATGGAAGCAGAAAATCATCCACAATTCACAGCACTTTGAAAGTGAATGGTGGATGGGCTACATTAATAGGAGACCACATCGGGTTCCACTCCTGTCATTCAAGAACAAGGATCTGAAGCAGCAGTTGGCACAGGCTCACTGAAAATAGACTGGTAAAGATTGGAAAAAGACCAAGAAATATTATTCCAGTCTTCAACTGTCCAGTTTTGTCAGAGTCACTTCCTCAGACTCACTAACCACAATACAGGAAAGAAAGAAGGGGAGTAGGTTAAATGTCATGTCATTTTTTCCCTTCAAAAGGGAAACACGTCAAATGTTTTGCCTCAGAATATGTTCTATTTTTCATTATTTGACACACGTTCTTGGGTTTGATTGAAGATGAAGACTAATGAGTAAGTGGGACTAAGGAAAGCTTCTGCTATTTATTTAATTAAGAAAAATGCGTGGCAGAAGGACTAAAGCAAATATGACCCAGCGTGAAGAAATATGAGGGCGTGTGGTGTTTAGCTCGCCCACATAAGTCAATTTCAACTAAATATTACCTGACGTTATGTTACAGCTTCCATGCTGAAGCACGCACTGGACTTTTTTCCCCCCAAGCACCCGACTATTGGCACTGATAAACGGAAAGCTCCTTCTAAAAGTTCGTTATGGAGGATGTGGAAGTCTGGATGGACTCAATGTTCAAAACAGCTTGTGTTATTCAGCTCGGGAGAAACCGTGCGGATTTAGTTACAATGCAAGGCACTGTGGAAGGAAAAAACTTCTGGAATCTGGCTCAAAATCTACAGTGCTTAAGTTGTTGACAGCAGAGGGAGAATTTCGTTTGCGGATGCTTAGAGGAGAAGAGACGAGAATAAAGAAAGAAAGAAATAGAAACGGAGAAGAGGCAAGCTTGTTGGTGTTTTTCACAACAGTTGCTAAAGAAATCCACAAGGAAACAATTTCTTCTGACACTAATTGAGACAGCTGTCTTTGCTGATGCTTTTTTTTCAAAAGGTACCAGTCTCAGTGGGCATCACTGAACTTTCCTGGATCCCGAATAAGCAACACTCACTCCACAAATGTTGTCCATAAATATCTTTTTTGTTGCCTTCTGATTGAAACTGCCTATCTACTGTATACAAAAAGATTTTTTGGTCCAGACTATTGTAAAAAAAGACACTAGCATCAACAAAGTGAACCATAGTCCACTTGAAAGTGGATCAAGACCCACAATTTGTTGCACTCCTGAGCAAACACCACCTGTCAAACTGTCTAGACCAAATAAAAGACTTCACTGTTCCACACTTTAGACATGAATGTCTTTTTAGAGTGAGTAGAAGGGGAAAACGACACATACTTGACATTTGTGTTAGTGCAGATGATGTACTCAATCTCGTCCGAGTATGGATTCTGGAAGGTGAAGCTGCTCGTTCTGATCAGCATCCATTCACGATTCTTCATCCGGAAACGATACATGACTGATAAGACCTGACCTTTCAGCTTCACAACCTGCAAAGAAACAAAGGAACAAATGTCTAGTAAAAATAGAATATAGAATCATGTTCTATATGAAACTGAAAAGTTCAGACATGTAACACATAAACAACAAACAACACATAGCACATCTTGAAATCATCAGCAGTCCATTGTTATCCTGGAGATCATAATTTGATTTTTTCTTTTTAATATGACAAAAAAATTCCAGATCTTTAAACATCTGATTAAAATCATATTCCTGAACGAACTGACTCTCTGCACGATCTCACTTCTATTTGTGAGGAATGATCATCAGAAGAATGATGAAGTGCACATTGTGCTTATGCGTGGGACCTGTGTTGTTTCAATCGGCATCACATATGTTCGGGCTTTGAATGTGTCACTAGGATGGATCGAAAAATATCTCAAATACAATCAGATGCTGCGCTATCGGGCGAATATCATTCCATCCTTAATGTTTAGCAAATGTACAGCATCTGAATTAAATACTTACCTATTCTACTGTATGATGCAATTGAAAGCTGTTTAACATGACATTATGTGAAGGTCCCATGATACAACGTAACTTGTTTTCATATTGAAAAAAATACAAATTGTTTAAGTGTTGCTTTGAAAACTGGGAGGACATAAAATTGACGGACACAGAGGCAACATGCCCGTTTACTGTGTTAAAAGATATAAAGAGGACGTGTTTCCAAAACAGATTATTTTACAGAAGAAAGGTACAGAATCCGTAACTTAGTCACTGAGACAGATAAAGAAACAATGCCTCCTTTCCTGAGGCAGGTACAGAAGCCACACCCCCTTCAGAGAGACTTGTACAAAAGCCACACCCTCACCAGGACAGGTACCAAAGCCATGCCTCCTTCACTGAGAAAGGTTAAGAAATGGCTACAGAGACAGGTCCAGAAGCCATGCTTCCTTCACTAGTACTGATAAAACAGCTACACCTCATTTACTGACACAGGTTCAGACACCAGGTCTCATTCATTCAGACATGCTCAGAAGCCTTGCCTCCTTCACTGGGACAGGTCCAGAAGCTACGTGTCCTTCATTGGAACAGATACGAAAGCCATGCCTCTTTCCATGAGACGGGTACAGAAGTCATACTTCCTTAATTGTAACATGTACAGAAATCACCACTCCTTCACTAGGACATCTACAAAGAGCTTCCTTTCAGGCATAACATTATGACCACTGACAGATGATGTAAATAACACTGATTATCTCATCTTCTCACTGATTATCTCTGGCACCCGTTAGTGGGTGGGATATATTAGGCAGCAAGTGAACATTTTCTCCTCAAATTTGACGAGTTAGAACCAGGAAAAATGGGCAAGCGTAAGGATTTGAGCGAGTTTGACAAATTGTGATGGCTAAACGACTGGGTCAGAGCATCTCCAAAACTGCAGCTCTTGTCGGATGTTTCTGGTCCGCAGTAGTCAGCACCTAACAAAAGTGGTCCAAGGAAGGAACAGTGGTGAACCAGGGACAGGGTCATGGGCAGCCAAGGCTCATTGATGAACGTGGGGAGCGAAAGTTGGTACAACAGACAAGCTCCTGTAGCCCAAACTGCTGAAGAAGTTAATGTTTGGTTTTGATAGAAAGGTGTCAGTTGCATATATGGCTGAATAGCTACAGACAAGTCAGGGTGCCTCTGCCCATAATATTATGTCTGATCAGTGTATAATTTATCTAATGTCTTTCTAAAGGAAAATCCTGTTAGTCACCATCACCTAACAATTAGACTTCTACTCACTTACAGTACAAATGTGTTATAAAAATAAGAGCTCTGATAACTGAACACACAAAGGCATACAAATTGTAATGTAAAGTCTGCAGTTCCTTGTTCTCCATTCTGGCCCCTTTAACATGACCTTGAAATAAACCATAATAACCCCAGAATATTGAGCCAAGATTTAATCTTAGTAACCTCACAGCACTCTTTAAAGTCTACATTCTTTCCATGCTGAGACCACAAACATCAGCAAAATCACCTCATGTTTCCTATTGCTTTAAATAAAAAGGGAAAAAGTTAATAAGCCTGTTTTTTTCATCAACAAAAATATAACATAGCAAATCTGCTTTTCTTTGTCAAAACAATGCTCATTTGCATCTCGGGAAAAATGCCTTGCTTAAACAAATTAAAATGGCTAACCACACCCCAGACTGTGAGGAGAAAAACCCACCATCCACAGAGACAGAAGAAAGAGTGAATACAGCACATCAGCACATATTTTTGGCCAAAGGTGAATTTTTTTTTGTCATAAGGCTCTTTCTTTTTGTAAAGACAAAAATAAGAGACTGATCTTTTTTAAAGCCTCACTCAGTCCATTAAAAAAAGGGTCTTTTTAAAATGATAAAACTTTTTTTTTTTACCGAATTTGAACCAGGCACCCAAATAAAGAAGTGTGGAACGATCTTGTTCTCAGCCATATTTGGAGTATATCTAAGGAGTTATATTTGCAAAAACTCTCTTCTATGGTCTTTTTCAATACATTAATATTATTCATGTGGTAGCATCTGAATTGTAGCCAAATCCAATTGCAACACAAGAGCTGTTAAAGATGAAAACTCCAACACTGGCTTCTTGAGGTTTGAACTCCCAACTATGTGGTCATAAGCACAAAACCTTAACCAGTGAATTGCAACCGCCAGCTTGCCATAATCATCTGTCATCACCATAATCCAGATCCTGAGCCAGATAACTGACAGAGTTAATACAGGAAGATCAGTAGAAAAGCAGCCAGAGGCCCAAACCCGATAATACCCGAAATGTCAAGGTTCCACAAGGTAACTAAGGAACTAGAAAGCAAAAAAACAAACCAAATGTAAAAAACCAAAAGTCTAAGTAATGTAAAAAAAAAAAAAAAGGTAATAAGACCACACAGTAATCGAAAGCCTATGGTTACTAAAGGCACTAAACTGTCGCATTCCTTTTCACTTGAAAAACATCCTATCCAAGGTTCCACCTTACTTTTAGAAAGTGGCAGAGGGGCCACTTTCACCACAGATACTTTATTACTGAACACTTGTGCACCTGCTTGTTTCCACAACTGTTCAATCAGCCAAACATGCATCAATAGCACAAGATATGAAATCAGGCGGTTCAAGAGTTTCAGTCGACCATCAAATATCAGAATGATCTCGGTTGGCTGTAACTCTGGAGTCATTGCTGACGGCACAAACACAACAAACTATTTTAGGTGCTTTCTTAGAAAAGAGAAATGACTGAAAATGGTAGGAAAATCACTGAGTCTCCCCTCGTGTTTGTGACTCACTGGCTGTGTTTGTATTCTGTCCTTATCCAGCTAAACCCGCTTGCCATCCTCGACCTTGTGTCAGCTACTATTTGTAGCCTAGTAAATTATCAAACATGGTTTATAAGTAAGCGTCATGCAAATGTAAGAACCACATAGCAGAAGTCAGCATTTTATTTTATTTCATTTTTGTTTTAAACACCAGAGGTTAACATATACCGAAAGCACACAAGTCACATGATTGCATTCTTTCATGAAGATGCCATTTATAGGTTACATGGATACACAAGCATGATATATGAAAAAGCTAGCTCCAGGCCCATGTCACCTAAAGTATAGGGTTATTGTTAGCAGACAGCAGAAGCCAGGCATTTTAGCCAAATTTGGAGCTCTAGTTGCAATCATTTTGTGTGAGTCAGAGACCCTTTTTTGTTGATAATATTAAAAACTCTGTTGTAACTGTCTTGTACTTATAAATAATGGCACTCTAACATTATTGATGTATTAATAAAATATTTTTGAAAAAGAGCAAAAAAAAAGAGCTCTGTGTTTGCACTGTTTCTAACGATTCTGCAACAATTATAAACTATATGATTAGTATGACTTTACATTAGTGAGCATGACAAGAATCGATGTCATTATACAAAACAGGAAGGAACATTTAAATTAATATAATTAGCTGAATGCCAATGATGATCAAAAAGCTGAAACTGATAAAAAAAAGTAATGTAACTTTAATAAGGTTCTGTGATAAAAAGTACCTTGATAAACTAATTAAACTCTCAGGTCTGTACTCGGTACTGTCCTGACTACTAACCTCAGTTTTAACTGAAATGTGAGAAACAAAAAAGTAACAAATAATATAATGTAAACATTTTTTTTTTTTTAAGTCACCATCTTAATTTTACCCCTTTTTTTTGCGCTACAAAATAATTTATCAAGACACAGTAAAAGAACTAGAACATGCATCTCACTTAAATAACTGACCAATCAGCAAACATGTAGTCACACTTCTAACAAATTCATTTATAAGTTCACATAAATTTTACAGCTGAGGTCTGATTTAGGAAAATTATAGACACAAACAAACACACAGGCTTAGCTCTTTATATTTGGAGATTATTTGCTGACCTACATTTATAGCCATTTTTTCAATTCGGTATAAAACCAGTTGTCCCCATCAAAAACCTCCATTTGGGGGCCATTTAAAGACTTTTCATCGCTGCCCAATGGACCACAGCCTTTCTATTCCTCCGACATTAACTTCCTGTTTGTGCCCTAGTTTGTCTGCAGGTCAAACCCATTAAAACTCATCTCACATCTTCCCCACTTCTGCTTAAAGCTTCAACAGTAATACCTCTAATCCCATTCTGTACATGGCCCTCATTATTATTCTCATTACTGTCAGATTAAGCCTGCATTACACTGTGATTTCAGCAGTCTCATTATGATTATTACCTGTCACACTCTATCAGATTAAATAAAATCTCTATGCTGTGCTTAAGTCATCAGTCAGTGCAGTCCATGCTTGTGCTGCATAAACAGAAGCAAGGCCTTGTACAATAATGCCAATGTTAATATGCTTTCAAAAAGTGAAGAAGAGGACTTCGATGTTGTTTGTGACTGGGTTATAGAGAACACCGTAAAATGTCTAATTATCAAAAGAAATAAGGATATTATTTCTGTGGATTAGACTGTGTGGTAGCCTTCCATTTCACTATTTCAGTGGCCAAGCATGTAGCCTAGTAACATTATATTAATTAACATGATGAATGCTCAGACAATCTAATAATATAATGTCTCCATTATTGGCTGTCAGATTATGTGTTCCAAGACCAGCCATTTCAACTAACAATCAATTCATACTTGTACAATATGCAATTTGTGTCTGACAACAAAATGAGGTGATACATCGTACACAAACCTGGAATTAAAGAAGTCCAGGAAGTGGAACACCAGAGAAAAGGGGAAGCCATTAGTATAAAAGGTTGTAAATTGAAAGCATTGAACACTGTTTGGAAAAGAAATAACGGTCCCTTGATTCTCTTTCTGTATCTAAAATGAGATGCAAGTACCAAAGAACTTTTGAAGGAGTTTCCAACTTCACTCCTGTCCAAGTAGAAAAAATCTTTGGCATTGATTATGAGAGGTTTTGGAACCTGACGCCAAGAAAAACACATAATCTCTTCTGTCATGGCTTCTGATAATGTCTTTACCTGCCAGCTCATGTAAAAGTTGCTGTCATTGTTTAAGTGGAAGCTTGTACTAAAGCTTTGGACATGATGTACTTGATTGTGAAGGGTAGTGAGTGTGAGAATGTGGTTCTACTACATGTGTGCGGTCTCAAGTTTTCTGAACTGTTATTGTGTGAAGTTTTGGATGACGGCCATTCAAGTCTTTCTTAAAGAAAGTATGGTGAGGTGGAAACAAGTGAGAAAAAGAAAGTACGGTTCCACAAGTCAATAACGGTATACTTCAATAATGGTATGCACACTTTGAATGAAACATCAAGCATGTTGTTTCTGTTTATTTGAAATGAGCAGTATTAAATAGGTTCATATATAATAGAAAAGCAAGTGCAGGAAAACTGATCAATGGCTTTATTTTTTTCGTTATGTAATTACAAGCAATGGCAGTGTAGTTCTCTTCAATCAGACTCGAGGAGCAACTGTCTGGTGTTGAACTATAAACAAGGCTCAGCTTTTATAGATCTATCAACATTCTCCCCTAAAAATGCATAAAAATGTATTATAGCTAGTCCTTGCAGTGGAGAACATTAAGTAAAGGTCTGTAGTGAATAAAAGATTAAGATGCTTGAAATATAAAGTATATCATCCTAATAAAAAGGGGATATATTTTATATTATAAAGTATATGCCCTTATATTGTCTTATAAAATACAAACAAATAATATCACATATTCAAATAAATGTGTGTAGGCTACACAAATAGTTAAAAACTTTTTAATTTTAATTCAAACAAGAAGACAAATGTACAGGACTTTCAGAAAAACACCAAATTTCTTGTGTAAATGCATGAATGACTTACGAATAAATCAGACCATATTCGGTTTGTAGAATGAGGCCCATGGTAACAATAAAAGTTGGTATCCAACTGCACTTCCACTCAGCTAGCATGCTTGCATGGCTTTCATTTAGAAATACTGAAACTTGTTAGAATGCTAGCTTTTATAGGGCTTTAACTGAGCTGGTAACAAGGTTAAAATCACCTTTACAACCTTACACATTCTACACTAATCCTATTCCAAGGATAGTTGAAATAAGACTCATAGAGGAGAGTAGAACATTTGTAAAAACAAGCTTGTACTATGTGTCCAACCTGTGGAAGCTAATTAATATAATTTGTCACCTCACTGAACCAACTAACTTACATGAAATGTATAATTAGAATCTATCATTTATCATTTAGTTTCACAATGCAGCTGAAAGGAAGGTTTGACACTGATATGGGATATATCGACTTGTTTTACCTTTTGCTAGTGTAATTATTTATTTATTTGATTCCTCTATTGTATATGAAACAAGAGGACGGACCTTGAGAGGAACCAAAAAAAAGCCAAGAACTGGACTCAAATGGGCACAGAACAGTTAGAATGATTTCAGCAACAGTTCTTAGTTACACATTTACAGTGAAATTTTCCACTAAAGCAAGGGTGAGACTTGAGCATAGTTGACTGTGAGAAACCTTTAAAGGTTGTGTAGCACTGTGAGCTGGCCAATTGTGTCTGAAAATAAACTTTTCATCAAGCTATAAGCTGCCAGGATTTCCTGCAAAGTTCCAGTGAGAATCACCCCAGCACAGAACTGAGATCTAACAGGACATAGAGCTTAGGAGCAGGGTTCACTGAGAAAACCCCACCAAGCAACACTGTAAGGCGAAAAGCCAAAAGACGGAGTCAGAGATGGGCTCAAAACAGCAAAAAGAGAGAAAACAGAAGGGTCAAGCTGAGTGAGAAACCACCTGGTTTAATTAGCAACTAAAGATGCGGTAAGAAAGAAAGAATAGAAATAACTAATAAAGGAGATAGAAAAGAGAACCAAAAAAACAAAGACCAATACTTCTTTTCCCTCCACTCATGTCACATTTGGCTTTCTTTCCTGAGCTGTAATGTTCCTGAGCCACATAATGATCAGCATCTCAGAGGAGAAACTGCTACTGCTTGCTCCTTCTCAGTCTTTCATGTGCTTTTAAACATCAAATAGGCAAACGCGACAAATCCAAATCCACCCAGAGCTGATACACTCCAGAGAAGAGAGATATCGAATCATACAGAGGCGGTTGCTTTGAAGGCTTTTAAAAACAGGACTTAAATCAAAGTGGAAGTTTGATAGCAGAATATTTTATATGCATGAGCTCTGCTGAATCATACTTTTATCCGAGGGTAGAGGTGGTGTGCTAGGAATGTGTGGAATGATAACCATCCATCCATCTTAACACCAGGTTTCAATACAGTAAAAATGTGACACCTTTCTATCTTTGCATAGCCTCAGTAGAATCCCATTCCGGGATTTAAAAAAAACACACCAAAGCATGTTACAGAAGCAGCCAACATTACAGACGGCTAAAAAATTACCTCTCGTGCTAGACAATATGCTACTGTTACAAATGCAGTATCACAGTAGGTAATAATGAACATAATGGTCAGCATCCAAATGAATCAAATTTATTAAAAAAAAATGTAATCAATATTTGCTTATATGTTTGGTTGTTGAGGCAGGGATTAATTCGCTTGGCTGCGGATGTCTACTGAGAAGGAATTTTTGCTCAGCTGCTTTGTGACCATGTCTATTGCTTATACATATTACAGTATATACAGAAAACTAAATTAAATTCTGTATACGTTCTGTGTGACTAAACTAAACCCATTCTTGCAAGGCATTGCCAAGGCTACACTTCCCAGGGACACCAAACAAAAATGACAGACAAATGCACAAGAGATCACCTCAGGATAGGCTTGTGCACAAAATTCACAGTATATTACTAACGACATTGTATATAATAATACACTTTCAACCTGCTATTTCTTAGATCACTAGCTTCTATGGATTGCAATGGGTCTTTAGTTACAGAGAAACAGAAGAAAAAGGCCTTTAGTTTATTTTATTTTATTTTAAGTTTCAACCTTACCTGTTGGAAGCTCTCCCTTAGGTGGCTCTGATCCTCAGGATGACAAAACTCCAGAATGTCTTTTCCAAGCAAATCCTGAAACGGAGCAGTACCCAGTTGGATGAGCTTTAGAAAAACTTTCGGAAATCCAACAATCTATGAGTAGTATTACACAATATACTGTATAAGTATTATATATTTTTAGATGGTTCTTTTTTAAATTACTTTCTTTCCTTTGGTTATACAATAGGGCTGTGATTTGCCAAGACCCACAATAAAGTTCAGCCAAATGGATAACCTTAGGTAGGTAGGTATATAGTCAGTAGGTAATATCTGCAGAACTTATGCACATATAGGTATATGTATGTAAATAAAATGTTTTTTTGCATCAGAATATTATTTTTGATAGCTGTGGAAAGTCAAGTAAAACAGATATTAAAAATAGTGAGACAGAGGTTTATGAAGAAGGCATAGATGTGAATGAAAAGCTTTTCACAGGGTGTTCTTGAATGTCCATATGAAACAAAATCTATCGACTAGATAGGAATCTGACCTGATTCCTTAATTGCATATAGAAGTATAATTTTCATGACTGGTTGAAAAAGAACTTAATTTAGAAAATCCCCTCACCTTAAATTACATGAATCACTAATGAGCAAGACAGAGGGAACTGTGGCTAGAAAAAACTCCCTGACATGCGACTTTGAAAAGAACCAGGCTCATCAAGGAACCCATCCTTATCTGGGTAACAATGTATAATCAGAAGATAAATGATAAAATTGTATATAATGAGGTCAAACAGTATGATTAAAATGAAGTATGCTAAAAGGGATGTTCTGTATGCACGGTATATACTGTTGAATGTGAATCATTGGATGAGCATGAGACAGTCTACGATTTCAGCAGCATTTCTGTACACTTCCATCTATTTATAAGCATGTGGTAATAAATGTCATATATATATATATATATATATATATATATATATATATATATATATATATATATATATATATATATATATATATATATATATATATATATATATATATATATATATGAAATAATATTTTGATATAGTAAGACAGAATTTTGATTTTCTTTTTCATTATTAATTCATTTTGCTATTTTACTTTCATTTATATTAATACCTGCCCTTCAGTTGTATTATTTTGTGCGTACAATCATGTTCGTGAATTCTTTTTTTTCAGCCTTAGTAAATTTAGATATACAGAAATATTCTCTGCTACTTTAAGGAATCTTCAACAGCGTCTGAAAACTCTATGTATAGAACAAACTATAACTAAATGGGCAACACTTCCCAACAATGGAACCTTGAATGTTCACATTTTTCTGATTAATAATTACTAATGGTTACTCAGGTTTTTGGTCTTTGATCCTCCTTTGGTTTTTATTTCTCTTTGCATCCATCTTTACTCAATTATTGTTTACACAATTTTTCTTAGCACACATTTTTACACATGCATACCGTTTTAAGTCAGAGCCTTGATGAATGAACATCACTCTGATTTTAAATGTAAATCATTGGAGAGTTTTCTTCTTAGAGAGATCTTTAGTCTTATTGCAAAACATACAATATCTACTAAAACTGCTGCAAAATAGGAAAAGTAGAGGACAGACAGACAGACAGACAGACAGACAGACAGACAGACAGACAGACAGACAGACAGAAAGACAGACAGACAGACAGACAGACAGACAGACAGACAGACAGACAGATAGATAGATAGATAGATAGATAGATAGACTATCTACACTACACTAATATTTACTAATATTTACACACACAACACACACACACACACACACACACACACACACACACACACACACACACATGCAAAACACATACACACACACTGAAATTCCCTTCTTAAAACAATACTTAAAATAAAACTCTGATTTACAAACGAATATTAATCCATGATGACATATAAATCGAATTCCTGAAAAATGAGCTCAAACCAAATAGATGTAATAAAAAATAAGAAGAGTAAACACGCTAATTTAAGCCATATTACACTCGATTTTAGCACGGTCTTTTATACAACGAGAATGATATACTTCATCTGCAGCAGAATATTAAATTCCATATGTAATATTAATATTAGCACGTGAATAGTGAAGCATCTTGAAGTCTGCCTCCCAAGGGATCCAAAAGTAATATAAAACATATGAGCCAGTTCATCTGCATTTCATTAACTGATTAGCTTCTGATTTGAGATGAAATCAAAACCGCATCCCAGATTTCACAATTATCTAATCCTTTGAGCTACATAGTATCTCCAGGCTGACTGAATGTTAAGCATCACTTTGTTGAGCGAGGAAATGTTCTCACCTGCGGCTGGTAGCCGATCACGTTAATGCAGCGGGGATCCACGAAGGTGATGATGCCATCCGAGTTGTGACGGGACAAAAACTCTGTGGGCACCGAAAGCCCGTTCAAGTCCATAGAAACCGGAGAACTGGTCACCTGAGAATTGAGGGATGAGAAAGAGAAATACATTTTTCATTGCATAAAGTCTCTGGCACACTTAATATACTAAGCCTTCAGTACATTAACTGCTAATTATGCAAATTATCACCGTTATATTAAAGTAATGTACAAAACAAGAGCTATTTTTTTAGCTTTTAACATTAACTACATGCCTTGAACCATTATGAAGGACTTAAGGACATCAAATGTAGCTGTACATTTTTTTAACAGCAACAAGGTAAAATTTATATTCTTTTTTAATATTATATTGATATTTTCTTTTTATTCTTTTCCAGCTAACTCATTAAAAATAAACATATAGGGACTAATTAATTGAAAACTGAATTTATAAAACAGATATATAAGTACAGATAAGTATCGGCCTATATTTTATGATATAACCTAGCAAAAATTAGGACAAAATAAAAATGCATTTATAATCCGTAGGGGGAAAGGTAATTAGCTACTATACAAAACAAAATGCACGCACAATTATTTTGACACTTTTCCCATCATGTCACGGCTCAGCAAGGCCACAACTACAGTTCTCAGCAAGCACCAGAGCATACAAACATGGCCGCCTCAGACTACACCACCCACAGTGTGCCGCACTTACATTTGCTGCTCTACTGATAAAAAGAGACTCTAACACATTGTAACACAAGGTATTGCTCAACGTCGGTTCTTGTACCCCTTTCATACAAGATCTTACAATGATGACGGCAATTTGACAAAATTGTACAAATATTTTGAAAAAGTTTCCACGGCAGACAAACATAGCAAGGTCTGCTCCGCCCTCCGCTCTCGAACTGCCGCTCGTCCACACACCCACTATACATATACTCTGTATAGTTTAATATAATTAATGTAATGTTATTGTATAATAAAAATAAACAAATTACAGTATACTTCCCCATACTGATGGCTTTTCTTTAAGACTCCTGGGTAGGCTAAGCTTTGCCTCGACATACGCCATATTCAAGTTCCGATGGGTCATTAGAATGTGGGGAGTGGTAGATCAGTGATTAAGGCACTGGGTTACTGATTGGAAAGTTGGGGGTTCAAACTGCCACTGCAACCGAATGTTGGGTATTGCCAAGCTGCCACTCTTGGGCTCTTGATTAAGGCCCTTAACCCTTTGTGCTCCCTGGGCGCTGTATGATGGCTAAACCTGCGCTCTGACCCCAGGTTTCAAACCAGCTGGGATATGTGAAGAAAAGAATTTCACTGTGCTGTAATGTATATGTGACAAATAAAGGCTATACTACGCATCTCATAAGTCAGGGACTACCTGTGTTTGGTTTGACCATTGTCTAGTCCTGTGTGCCCTGTTTGTTCATCTGCTGACCTCTGCTGAACTTTGACTATGACCCTGCTTTTGGTTTTGGATTTGTCTGCCTTGATTTTAGAGTCAAAATTTATGAACCTGCTTTTGCATCCAAGTCTACCTAAACATCGTGCCACATCGCAGGGCTACATATTAACCTAAATTTAGATAACAAAATGCAAAAAAGTGCTGAATATGAAAGAAAAAACACAAATACCAAAGTTGGTTATTGTCCTAGGACGGCATGTTCCATATTTTTTATTCCTCCTTTTATTCTCCAAAGATTATAATTTTTCTTATTACAGTATGGCACATCACACTTTTTATCTATTCATATTGACAGTCTTCTGGAACACCCGCAAAAACAACCTGACTCCTGTAATAGCATCGATAAAAATACCTTTAAAAGTATAACACCTAAAAATGCAACATTCTCCCTAATGAGGACCTCACCACATCAACAACGGACTTTATTTGTAAAATAACACATTTCTTTTATTATCGGATGTAAATGAAGTATGTCTGCCATACAAGTCCCTGTGAAGAAGCTGTTGCTATAGAAACCCTAACAGAAGTAGAGAATTAATATAAACTTATTTGCCTTTCAGCAGGAATACTGCTGCTATTAAAAATGAATCAACATGGTCTTTGAAAAAAATACAAACAGATATTACTTGTTATATCATGGGCTTTCTAAATACTCAATTCTGATTGGCTGGGAGGCACATTTGCATACAGACTGAGGATAATTTGGATAAATGGTGAATATGACATTAAACTAAAAAAATATTATAACAGCTTCATTAGAAGTAAAGAAACAGCACAAACAAATGTAATTCACACACAATCTCTCTTTCTCACACACACACACACACACACACACACACACACACACACACACACACACAATCACTCTCGCCTAAATAACTATTTATTTAAATTAATTCAAATACATGTAATCTTATTGCACCACTTTATCTCTGTGCATGATTTAGAGCAGGCGAAACTCAATCGGAATTTTTATCCATTCAGTTCATTTTGCACTGCAAATACCATTGATGGCAAATGACCATGATGTAAGTGAGATAAGCCACTGATAAGCACGTTACACCATTTTAATACACTCTGGAGAGGCTACCATTCTCCACTACAAGTTGAGCGGTAATTCGGCCTTCTGTGTCGTGCATTAAAAGCATGTTACCGACGATTAGGCATGAATTATCCCTTAATAATACCATACTGCAAGCTTTTTTAAACTGTGTAGAGGCACAGGCCAAAACCACAAATCTTTCAACGTGCAAATGCCGTGTATTATATTCAATTGTTTCATTTTTCTTCATTTATTTCATCGACTACTTCATTCAATTCATTTCCACAAAATCTAACTAAGGAATTTTATTCACAAAAGCAGCATGTTTGCTTTTTGCTGCATCCATATGAATGGGAGCCTGAGAAATATTTTTTTTTTCTGGCTTTAATCATCCCTGGCTGGTTCGGAGAAGATAAAAGATGTATGGATGAAACAAGATGAAAGGACTGCATGGAGATCTTTCACGTTCATCCATTAGTCGAAACCCTTATATACATGTACGTTTGCACACACTCATTTCATGTGACCCCAAAACTTTGTGCTTCATATTTCTGCTTCCTTGTTATCACCTTTTTAATATGATTTTTTTAATACCACATTCACAGTCATACAAGACTGAGAGAGTCATACACAACTATCACAAAGGTTCAAATATTCATCAATCCTTAAGAAGGTAAAAAAAATGCATTATTAGCATGAAAATTGTTCTACATTATTTCTATTTTGTCTCAGAAACATCTAGTAGCTTCTGAAGTGTAATTCAAAATTATTATTATTATTATTGGGGTGACCCCAAATAGATAAGATGCTTCTATAGGATAAGTCTGATACGACTACCAATCTCACAGTCAAATCTTCACGGAGGTGTTATGAAACAAGGATCATTCCATTTTGGTTATATGGGGGTGCTCGAAGTATGATTTCACATAAAACTCAGTTTTCTCCCAAAAAGTTAATATACAGTCTATTACAATAATGTTGTAAGTAGATCTGCAAAAAGAAAGAAGCTTTTTATAAATATTTTTCACGTGCGTGCATAAATTTCCCCTGTGACAGATTTAAGTTTTAATATCCACGATCCGTGATCGACACAGGAGCATTTCGGAGGCAGGGATTTGAATATTTAACAATGTCTGGGAGATTCTATAAAGGTATATTCTATTCTAATTAAATTCTGTATATTTCATTTCTGATTGTTTTTCGGTGCATCGATGTTGTGCTGTATTTACAGCGCACTCGCACAGGAAATTTAGCCGATTTAATTTGATTTGCAGACATCCTGCAGTGTGGCCTTGCAGTTATTTATTTATTTTTATTTATTGAACCAAAACGCATGTGTGATGTTCTGTACATCACGGCTTTAAAATGGTATGAGGAATTGTTTTTTTACGAATGTTTCTCCATGTTGCCTTTTATTTCAACTTTAAAAAGATAAAAAAGACATTGTCAGTTTCATTGTCACTTTATTCAAAAGCTGGTACACTTGTTGAATACCTGGTGTGGAACCCCCCATCACCACCACCAACCGACCAACCGACCAAACACACAAACAAACACGATTCGACTATCACTCGACTATAGGCAAGACTTGAACATTCTGATTCAAATATGTAAATCCTCAGTTTGGGAAACAACTAAATATATATATATATATATATATATATATATATATATATATATATATATATATATATTTTTTTTTTTTTAATATTATTAACATTTTGAAGATTCTACAATGCATATGTAAACTTCTGACACAATCCAGTCACTGATTATTTTCCTATAATCGCACAGCTCATGATGTTTAATTCCTTATTTATGGAAAAAATACTAGATCTGTTCCTTTTAGACCTTTTTTGTAATGGTATTATAAACTACTGAACTATTTGTCCAGCTTAATAATACAGCGGATATAATAGTGGTGGTAAATGTACAAGCAAACAAATGCACAGTGCACCGAAATGTATGATGTAATGCACTTAAGAGTTTCCCTGTGACCGCCAAAACTCATTCCTGTGTGTCAGTGGAGCCCGAGCAACCTGGGATTGTTAAAAAATTGAGCTATTAGAGCAGTTTCTATGATCTCTTTACATACCTGAAGTCTTCCAATTGCAACCAGACAATATTTACTGGTTTGGCCCGCTTCTGAATCGTCATCCGGGATTGTCATTCCTGAAAAAGACACAAGTTAGAGAGAATGAACTGAATATCACACACACACACACACACACACACACACACACACACACACACACACACACACACACCAGTCTCAGGTAAATAGCCCATTGCTGACAAGCATATAGCAAAAAGAATTGGGCTGTAATGCCCCTTTATGAAAGCTGTCGATCGAATGATTGCTTGTGTTTTCCTTCGCCAAGAAATAATACTGGAGACGCTTAATGAAAAACAACTAAATGGATTCCAAATAACTTTCACTTGCAGACCTGTTTTTCACTTCCATTAAATGAGGACCAGTGCGCCTTGTTTGTGTCGAACATCATCTGCTTTGTATTCTGCGTGTTTTCAGGAGACAGAACAACAAAAACCTCATTTGGAATTAAGATTCCTGGCGAAAAATTGACCCTGGCGATAACACCAATGACATACCAAAATGTTTTTTTTTTCTTTTTTTTTTCTTTTGTGCAACAGCTTGTGGCCATGTAAACGTGAACAGATCCGTTTCCGAAATCTTGATTTAGTTCTACTGAGGTTTTTCTGTGTGGAACTGGATGTGAAAATGAGAGAGTGATGAAACAAATGGAGGAAAGCCACCAAACAAGATGACAAGTTGTGTACATTTTTACCTAAACCACATATGAGCCATTTGACAATGGTTTTGCATATGAAAAGCCAGAAATTGGCTTTTCATAGAACCAGTGAAAAAATCTTTAGCTATTACAATGTCCATAATAACAACAACATTTAGCAAAATGAAGAAATAAAGAAAAATAAATAGTGGATTTTGACATTTTTAACTGGAGGCATGTGTTCATCTCAGAAACAAGCACACTGGTACAGTAGTCCTTAGTACTAAAATATCGTGTATAAATAGTAGAATATTAAAACACTGATCATTAAATCATCCAGTTGCGATTTCTAGGAGTCAACCAACAAAAAAAAAATGTAAATCCAGGCTAAAGATAGATGATAATACACTATTTGAACCAAAGGTACTGCTACACCAGAAATTTCCAGCCCTACGTGATTTTTCACCAAACTGTTACCACATAGTTGGAGGCAGATAAATGTGTACAGGATCTCTTTGGATAGAGTAGCATTACATTTTTCCCTCAATTGAACTAGGGGACCAAAACCTGTTCCAGCATAACAATGATTCTGTGCACAATACCAGCTCCATGAAGATATGGTTTACATGGTTTGAAGTGGAAGGTTTGAATCGCTGGCTAAAAAGTTCTGAACTCAACCATATTAAACACCTATGAGATAAAATGCAACACCCTCAAATTGGAATTGGAGTGCACCCCAGGCCTCCTCAGCCTACATCAGTATCTGACTTTACTTATGCTCTTGTGGCTGAATGAGCAGAAATCTACACAAGCACAATCCAAAATCTAGTGGAACATCTTCCCAGAAAAGTGGAGCACATACTCACTTCCACAAAATGTTGTCCCTATAGTGGAAATAAATTAATTAATTAAAAAAAAAAAGTATGCTATAATAGGAAAGCAAGGGTTTAATTTCCTTATTATTATGTTTATGTTACATTACTGATTAATAATAGCTATAAACAGTTGTTTTCTTACTAGCCTTGATTTCTTTCTTGGCGTTAATAAAAAAAATAAATAAATAAAAAAAAAAACCACTAAGAAATTTCCTGTGTAAAAAAAAAAACACAGACCCTGGAGACTCTTTCCAAAAGTATTAGATTAACAAAGAACAGTTTTCATAGCAGAATCTGGTAATTATCGGATAATGCCACCCCTTGGTATTTTGTCACTTCCTTTTTAAATAATGTACAATTTTGTGAGCTACTTAATTTATTTTCTTTGAATAAAAGACAAAATAAAGCGAAATAACTGAACGTGTTTGCTTTCTGCATAGTAATTTATCAAAAGCCGTCACTAACAACATCCTACAAGACTAAAATCCATATAAACGGGAGTCTGCGTAATATTTTTCCCAGTCACACGTCTGGCTTTAATCATCCCTGGATGATTCAGAAGAAAAAGGAGCAAAAGATAAAAGATGTACAGATGAAACAAGATGAACCGGCCAGATGGAGATCCTTCATTTTCGTCCATTAGTCTAATCCTATATACATGCACATGTGCACTAATGTGACCCCAAGAATTAATTCCTTTCCCAAGACAGATTTCTCCTCCCTGTGCTATTTTGTCTTTTTTTAAATACTCGATTATGATTGGTCAGAAGGTGCTGGTGAATTTTCCATAACAGCAGATCGTTTTAGTTCTGGTGAAAGGCAAATCTCATGTTTTTATAACAGCCCATTTAAAAGGACTTATACAGTGGATCTTGAGGGTTCATATAAATAGATAAAAAATGTGTGAGGAGACATTTGTTCATCATTTTGGAAAGGAGTCTCCAGTGTGAGTGCCAGTGCCAGTGTTTTGTCAACTGTACCATATTAACAATTAAGCGTTTATTTGAATCATTATACTGCTGCTTATATAGTCCCTGTGTAAGTTGTTACTGTGATAACTAATGTATTGGATCAATAAATATAGAATAGAAGTCGAAGAATTCTGGTGAATCAACATTACTCTCGAATAAAATATGATACGATATTCGATATGCACTAAATTTTCTGGGAAGGTTTGAGTTCCAAGTAATTTTGTGCTTGTGAGCCTGTGAATTTTTTTTTTTTTTACATTTTTAAACGATTGGAATGAACATCACGTGTATTACTCAAGGAAGGCTTTATCCCCGTCTACTGAAATGGAAATTGAAGAGATTAAGTATTGAATTGGAAGATCTGTGATAGACGAAATGTCTGGAGGTGGAAAAAAAATAATAAATCAGGACAATATGTTATAAAAGTGCAAACAAATTGGGGTTGGATGCGTGTCACTTGGAACACATTCGGCATAATGGATGAGACAAACGAAGAATAAAATAAAAAGAAACGGCTGACTTTTATATCCAAATGACTGCGAACAGTGGTAGTTTCACCAACAGACTGGAAACCAACCATGCTGTAACTGTAAAGGCAACATCCAACTGGCACTTATTCCTTTTCTTCTACAGATGTAGGACTGAATAGCAATGAGACACTGCCGTCTGTTGTGGGCCAACTGTCTCAAGTGTTCAATAACCTGTAGTAAACATTGTGAGGGGCAGGAAGCCTCTTATTAGCGCTTAAGTAATCATTCCGATCATTAGTTACTTTCCAAAGTACGCTACACAGGAAGCAAAAGATTACAAAATCCTGATGTCCGAACTGCCTCTGGAGGTAAATGTTTGTGCTCAATGAAGCTGTGAAACCCAGCTGCCTTCTACCATTAAGAAATCAGGTTGTTTTTCTTTCAGAGAGAAAAAAAAAAAGATTCTGAACCATTTGAGAAACACAAACTCTTATTCCCTGCAGACATGACAGTGATTTAGAAGAATGTGCTATTTTAAGATTTGATCATAAACAGGAAAAACATGTGGGATTAATCCAATGAAACACGCACACATGCGAACTTGCAGGTTGTGCGACGCCAGGATGGGATACAAAGTGATGAATTCGGTTTTATGAGTTTGCTCGATTCTCTTGGCACACCTGCTACAGAGCTCATGACAATCCCAGAGCAGAGGGGACTGCGCATGTCTCAATGAACTCTGAGATATAGGAGTCATCCAAAGACTTCAGTCACAGAAATGAAATTTAACGTCGAATTCCTTCGTGGTTTTAGATCACTTGCGCAGGTACATACTATGGCAAGTGTTTTTTCCATGTGTTTCGGTGGGGTTTTATATTACAAGAGGATGAGCAAATCTGTACCCAATTTGTCTATATGTGACCCATATAATATCTGTATATTTGAATTTACTCATCAGTGCCTATGTTTCACGCCTATAAGTTTATGCCTAATGAGCAAGCCAGAAGGCAAGGAAAAACTCTCCCTGAGAAGGTATGAGAAAGAAACCTTGAGAGAAACCAGACTCAAAAGAGAGACCGTCCTCATCTGGGAGGCACCGAATGTCCATTAATTATAGTTTTATCATTGTTGAGGGGTCTGTTCAGTTCTGTAGTCCTACGTAATTGTGGTTGACTGTTACATTACTGCTGACAATCTATAGCTTATCAAATGAGATGTTAAAAGCAAATATTCACCTTATCTGAATCTTTTTTCTGAATCTAATACTGCAGCTTTTTTGTTTATTATAGCAATGCTAGCTGTATGAACTTCATATACATGAACAAAAATCCAGGATTAATTCATTAACTTCAGACTATGTAATGCAGCTGAAATCCGACAAACAAATTGCAATATTTGTCCCAAAAAAGACAAAAAATTCCAAAGCCAGTGAGCAATTTGTTTTCAGCAATCCTCTCTCTCCCCCGGCACTTTGTACAGCTCATTTATCTCAGGGCGGTCTGAAAACAGGTCAGCAAGATAAGCTTGAAGACTGATATGGTCTTACACTCAAAAAAGGGAGTACTTCAGTAGAAAACTAATAAAAATGATTATAGGGTGATGTGATACGGCCCAAGATACGTGCAGTTACTTTTACACAACAACTTGCATTCCTCTTACACCATAGTACTTTATCAACTATTATTATTATTATTTTTTTTTATTGAACCAAAAAAAAAAACACCATGCTTCTTATTCTGTTATCACAAACCACCAAGCCGCATCTCAGTACTGGGCCGTGGAACAGTTGCTACCTGATAGAAAAAACATTCTGGGGAAAATGTGTATAGATATGTCACTCTATTATTTATTGTGCATCTTGTCTTTTAAAAGCCACTTACCAAATGTTCTTATGTTGCAATATGGGAAAATATCATTTCCACACTTACAAGAGTTTCAGCTAATTATTAACGAGTGTTAAACAAACATCAAACAAAACCCAAGTTCCTTTGGTTCGGAGGTAGAAAAAGACCAAGTGATGGTGATAGCAAAGAAAACTTACAGAAGGGAAATAGAGAAAAAAGAAAGCAGACCTTAACCAAAAATATGTATAGACTTGTGTCTAAAATTCAGGCAGTTGACATGCTCCAAAACCAAATGTTTAATATGTAGAGATATTATGTAGTTGCTCTGGAGATGCATGGAGATTGTTTTACTAATATATATATATATATGTAAAACACATAAATTATTAGTCATATGTGTTTATTATTAGACTTGTGTGCTCATTATTGTTTAGTAAAATCGATCTCTGGCTATTCTATGGCCAGGTCCTGAAAAGCCTCTGGTCTTCCACCAAACGGCAAATACTTAAAAGTTGGGTGTCCATGGCGTCCACCATGTAGCTACTCTTCCTCTTAAATGCTGATCTTCCGCTTTACCTAGCATGTCCTTTTTCCATTGACTGGGTTAATTTATTTCCTATGAGTCTTCTTCATTGTTCAACTCTTGCATCTGTATGACGCGAATGAAAAGACCACAGACTATTGTGTACAGGGTCACATATCACCTGAGCAGTTTGTACTAGGCAGCTTTCCCAGTTGTAGTCGGTTTTCTTAGCTGACTGTTTCTGCTTTAATAATTATTGCTTAATAGTAGAATGTAATCTACTATCCATACTTCTTTTCCATCAAATAAGAAGTTTTCTAGTTTGATAGTCTTCATGTTAAGATGCAAGGCCATTTTAAAGCTATGTCCTTGCTTTTAGCTAATGTAGATTATCATAATGGGGTTAATAGTAGCTCAGTGTTTTAGATTCTGGATCTCTGATTGGGAGATTGCGAGACCAAATCCCAGCATCTTAAAACTATCAACTGTTTAGTTGTATAAATGGGATAAATGTAAGTTACTCTGAATAAAGGGCATCTGCTTGTAAATGTATCATCAGCCAAGCAAAAACTGTTGAGTCTTTCACTGATTTTCTCTCCATTTACTGTATAGCTCTGCATACCTGATTATCTTCTGATGTGGAAAGAGTATATATTTAAGTTTTATTAAACTTATGTATTATCAATTTTTATTATATATTATATAATATTTATTATTAGGTTTATACAGAATTTCCAGTCTACAAACCATCATGAATTGGCTGTTACTATAGAAACAATAGCATATTAGAACACGGGAGTGTTAATATAAGCTGTAATTTTTCTTCCAGCTGCTTTGACCGTCAAAGTGCTCTCATAGAAAATAAATCAACACAGTCTAACCAGTCAGATTTGAGAAATCAACAACAATGTGGAATGATAAATATTAAACAACTGGTAGGTAGGTGGAGCATATAAATATTAATGAACAGTAGGCAGTCTCTGTAAAAACCTAATGTGAGTTAAATGAGCAGACACCTGTATAATATAAAGAAAGTGATCAATTAATATATACAATATATTACTCAGCGCAGATGGTGACCTAAAACTAATATTTAATATATCTTTTATATCTTTTGTTATTACTTGTGTTTTATTTTTTCATCATTTCCTAAAGGGTCAAAAATCAGGTATTGAAAATTTACCTGGCAGAAAATAGCATAATCATAATAAAATTTTACAGCATGTCTGTAGTAAAAACAATGAATACAATCTCATCTGTATGTGTGTTGTTGTTTTTTTTGCACTGACCCTAAATGTATTGGTTTGAATTAAATGAATCCTGAATCCTCCACAGAAAGGATTTTTTTTTTTTACTTATACCCTTGTATTCCCCACCAATATGGAGCTACTGGAAATATAAACACTCGAGCAGAATATCTAGCATGTTTATATCACCACACCAGATATACAGTCAAGAGAGCTGGCATACACACATGCACACACACACACACACACACACACACACACACACACACACACACTATCAGTGGTTTCTTTCCCTTATAAATAAGCAATAGGTATTGCTGTTTATATATGCATGTATATTGTAAATACCTGCAGGGGGCCAGGCCTTGATATAGCCAGTGCAGTGCACCACTGAATACTGAGCCTCGCCTTCCTTTGACGGTCCGAGTCCGTTCCTGAAGGAGATACACAAACAGACACCCATTACTGTGAGACATGATACACATATCAAAAGTCATATGCAGCTGAAAAGCATGTGTGTGTTGCAGACAGTAACAGAAACTTCCTGTACTTCTTGCAAAATTCTGACTAATCATAAGGACAACTACCAAACATTGATGTGTCTCATTACTTCAGGGACAATAATTGCCATATAATAACAAGAACAGTTGGAGCAGATGTCAATTTCATGAAATTTAAATAGTGAAAACATTCCAAAAGAATGAAACTGAACACAAAACAAGAATACAAATGAGAAAAATCATAACTAGGAAGCATGGAACATGAAGCAACAAGTGCTGATAAGTGAAAGCAAAAGAGTGAGTGCAGTAAAGTGAGTATATATATTAGTTTATTTAGTCCGTTTAACTACACACGGAGCACTGTGTGGTCCCACAGACCATTATTACTGACATTCCCCCCATACAACTCTAAACCATACAACACCGCAGGTCTCACCAGTCCTCTAAACTTTCCCTTTCACTCTTGCAGATACTCCTGCCACTCTTCCCCAACCACTCCACCCTGCCTGCACTCTTTTCTTCACTTCTCAAACACACTCTCCATTACTTTGCACGGTTGACCCCAGGTACCTGAACTCCTCCACCTTCTCCACCTCTTTTCCCTGCAACCGCACCACTCCACTGCCCTCCCTCTCATTTACACACATGTACTCTGTCTTACTCCCACTGACTTTCAATCCACTTTTTTTCTCTAGCAAATACCTCCACCTCTCCAAGCTCTTCTCAACCTGCTCCCTACTATCACCACAAATCACAATATCATCCGCAAACAACATAGTCCATGGAGTCTCCTGTTTGACCTCGTCCGTCAACCTGTCCATCATCACTGCAAACAGGAAAGGGCTCAGAGCCGATCTTTGATGCGGTCCAACCTCCACCTTAAACCAGTCTGTCGTTCATACTGCACACTTCCTGTCACACTGTCCTCGTACATGTCCTGCACCACCCTCACATACTTCTCTGACACACCTGACTTCCTCATACAATACCACAACTCCTCTCTCAGCACCCTGTCGTACGCTTTTTCTAAATCCACAAACACACAATGCAATTCCTTCTGACCTTCTCTATACTTCTCTATCAACATTCTCAAAGCAAATAATGCGTCTGTGGTGCTCTTCCTCAGCATGAAACCATACTGCTGCTCACAGATGGTCACCTCTTCTCTCAGCTTGGCTTCCACTACTCTTTCCCATAACTTCATGGTGTGACTGATCAACTTAATTTCCCTGTAGTTACTGCAGGTCTGCACATCTCCCTTGTTCTTAAAGATCGGTACCAGCACACTCCTTCTCCATTCCTCAGGCATCTTCTCACCTTCCAAAATCTTGTTAAACAACCTGGTTAAAAACTCTACTGCCATCTCTCCTAAACATCTCAATGCTTCTACCGGTATGTCATCTGGTCCAACTGACTTCCCACCTCTTAATCGCTGCTTTCACTTCCTTGTTACTAATCCTATCCACTTCCTGCTTCACCATCCACACACCATCCAACCCTCTCTCTCCCTCGTTCAACAGGTGTTCAAAATACTAAAGGAAAATGAGAGAGCGAGAGAAGGTTGGATGGTGTGGATATATATATATACATACATGCATACATACATACACACATATACAGGTAGTCCCAGACTTACGATAGAGATCCGTTTACAATGACACCATCGTAACTTATATCCTAAGTGGAGACATGGCCTTAGCCTACATTCTTTGCCGTGTACCATCTACCTAAATATTGTTGCAGACCAAGTACAGCACTTCATGTCAACATTATTACTTAATGGCAGTGACCTGCCACACTGCTGAAATAGTTTTGCTGAAATTGTCTGAGAAACATGAAAAAGGGTTCAAGAAGTTGCCTCCAATTTTTGTTTTTACAAGAGTCTGTGGGATTTACTGCACAAACAAGTCCACTGAGGCCCCACCATGCAACTAACAGCACATACTTACTGCTAAAGTCTTGATGCCATATAACACAACACAGCTTTAGAGGTATTGTGGAGTCCATGATATGATGGGTCAGAGTTGTTATTGTAGGGGTCTATTAATAGTGGTTATAATAATATGGTGTATCTTGTAAAATGCACATGACCTTGTTTACCCACAAACACTGGGTTCAAGAATGAGACCTAAATAGTCTTTAGAAGGTTACAGATGGGTAATTAATCTGAAGAAGTATGTTTTGATTCCATGAAGCCACAATAAACCCATAGGCCTGATTTTTTTGGCCTGTCTGCATCTCTTTATTGAAGGAGAAATAAAATGTACAAATTAACATAATACGCAAAACTAGTAACCTGCTACCTTTTATATAGGTTCCTTTTTTAAAAAAGGTGCTTTTAATCACCTACATTCCTGCTCAAAGTTTTACACGTTATAGCAAATAAAGCACGTTTTGTCTTCCTCAGAAATCGTTTTGCAATCTACCATTCATCAATAATTCAGTTGAATCAAGTTCATATATATATAAGTCATAATAATTGATGGATTATACCCGGAATGGATGAACATTAATGACATTATGTCTATACGAAATTACGGTTTACATTCAGGTGCACTTTAAAAGCTTCCTAATTATAACTTTAAGCTCTCCAGAACAAAAGCAGCTCTGCCCTAGTGCTGGTGTTAATTTGTGTCAGGGGATTCAAAAGCTAAGATCTTTGGCTCTGATTAAACTGCATTCCAAAGCTTTCATGGGCTGCAAACATCCATCTTCGTTAGTAAGGGTTATGTCAGGAACGTGTGTGACAGATGAGGGTTAAACATGCAGAATCAAAAGGGTAAATTTACGAAAGATGGACCATGAGGAGTGGATTATATTTCGCATCAACAAAAGCAAAAAGAAAACACAAGTATGCAGTGAGAACCAGGGTTGTTTCCTTGTGCATTTATGCAGGCAAGAAAACACATTGATTATAGTAAAAAGAAAAAATACTGCACAGTTGATTTGACACCAAAACTACACATTACCTTTCTGTATATAAATGATTCATACCATCTAAATGTTTCATAGTTAGGGTTATGTCCCAGAGTCATCAGAATTCTAATCTGACTAATAATACTATACAACAAAACTAAAAGTGTGACACATAATCATGTTACATAAATATAACTCCTTAGTCATTCTTTTAAGCTCCGTGATGTAATTTCTTACACATTTTGAGACTAAATGTCACTACAGTGTTCTGTGCTGTGACCTAGTTTCCAGTCAGTGTATATGTATACATTATATAGTTACTAACAGGGTGATGACTGAACTATAATTAGTTATAGCTACACAAAAATGGAGAAAAAGAGTGACAGAGTGTATGCATC
Organism: Silurus meridionalis; assembly: GCF_014805685.1. Classification (NCBI taxonomy): domain Eukaryota; kingdom Metazoa; phylum Chordata; class Actinopteri; order Siluriformes; family Siluridae; genus Silurus; species Silurus meridionalis. The sequence goes on from NC_060892.1 coordinate 9,114,218, forward strand.
CTTGCCTGTATCTCTTTCGCATACTCGAGAGGCGATTGAGAGAGATGTGATCCAGAGGAGCGCTGCCACACCTGAAATAACAATATGAATAAAAATATGTTACAAAAAAACAACAATATGAATAAAAATGTGTTACATTTTTATTTAACAAAATAAAACAAAGAGTTTTACAGAAAATGTGAAACATAAAGATGCATAAAGAAGAAAAGAGTATTTTTGGTAAGTTGCACAAAATCTTTGGAGGAAACTTTAAACTTAAGAAACCCAGATGGATATATAAAACATGCATCACCATATTGTCCAGTTATTTTAGCTATGTAGTCACATGGCCATCACACCCACATGTGCCTATTCCAAAACCATCAACACAGCTGTATCTTGCTTAGAGGAAGACTTCCACTAGATTTTAAAAGCTGGCTATGAAAATCTGTGCTCATTCATACAAGATGTCAAGCAGTAAGAAGGCCTAGAATGCCGTCAGCCTTTAGGCATAGGGGTGCTTTTTAATCCTAGAAGAGGGTCAATAGGGTTAATGTCAAGGCTTTGTGAAGGTCATTCCAGTTCTTTCATGAACCTCACTTGATGTTGTATTGATGGAAAAAGGTTGTCTTTTAAACAAAAAGCTACAGCATACAGTCAAGGCATATGTATTTATAATATACAGTATGTGTGCATAAAAGGAATCCTTGAATGATGGTCCTCAAACGTGAACCTCTTGAAAGCCTGAGAGACTAGATATAAAAATGTGAAGTATCATTTATTTGCATTTGTTCATTAGACATATGCTTTCAACAAAGCTGACTACGAGTAAGCTGAATTTAGATGTCACTGAAATCTTGGAAATAGTCCAGTAGTGATTATTTTACTCATCCTCCCTATGTACAAAGGGCTGTGTTTTACCTGTATGTTGAAAGAAATCTGAAAAGTAAATGGTAAGGTTACAGTCATATTAGTCTAATAGTTTTAAGCTAAAATAAAGCACAAGCATCAGACATTAGACATGTCTTGGCTGATCAAATGCATCTGAGGTAAGTAAAAAGAAGTGTAAATTTCCTTTAAATGATCCCAATAGGCAACATTCTACAAAACAGCAAAACATGACACCCCAATCAGAAATGATTTAATGTGAGAATGAACATTCCTAGATGAAAAAACAAAAACAAATAAACACTTATGTCACTTGTCTTTGCTAAGGTCACACTCATTGGAATGAGGCAGCTGAAGTTTCGGAAAAAGATTTTATGCAGTGAACAAAATTCAATCAAAGATAATTTAAACCACACACATTGAATCCTCCCTTCGAAAAGGTCACTCTCATCAAGGTAACACAACTGTTTCCTGTCATCATCACAGCCAAACAAGTTATTTAGCAGTCCTAGGACACAAGCCTCGAACAAACAGATCATATCGCCATCCCTGAAGTCTAGTCATGATGCCCAAATACAGTTAGGCTAAACATTACATAATCACGTCTGTACTTTACAGCTCTCAAGTCTGCAGGCATGAGGAGGAATTCTGTTTTGGCCGTATGTTTTTCATCAGTGCCGCATACCATGGCGTCCCCGACACGATGTTCCAATTTGCAAAACACGGACACGTATAAAATCTGAAACGCATGCACATTCCTGGATGACGTCCCTGGCTGTTATTAGTCCACGCTGAGGTATGCAAAAAAAACACACAGGCAACGTAAACGGAGACGATGCCTTGTTTCAAACCTGGTCCAAACAACGTGTCTTTGTAGACAAGAACAGAAAGTGAGTCATTATTCAAAGAGGTCTCGCAATCAGAAAATGCCTTTTATTATTTTGCGGGAAGAACGGGAATGTTCCTAAGATTCTGTATCATCTTGTGAAAAACAGCGTTGTTTTGGGACATATTTTGGGGAATAAACACTGAGACACAGCTAGGTCATGGCTAAGCTATGTGTAGTACTGGTTTGGTTGAGCACATTTTTTGGACAACATGAAGGTTCCAATAAGGTTTAAAGGAAGCAAAAAGGAAATAAGTTCAGGCTCCTAAGTACAGAAAGTCAGGCTTTACTTTAACCCATCTATGCTTATAGAGCATTAAACTTGCCTTTACTCCTTGTTCTTAAGATTAGAAAACAATATACAATCTAATTTTATGTCAAATGTTTTGCAAAGTTTTTTAGTTTTTTCATAGCATGTGATATAAGGGTTCATTTGGTCACCTGATAATTTCCACTTAAATGGCAGTTCACCTGAACATAAAAAATCTACCCACCTGGAAGGACGAAGTCGTTAGACACAAGAAGTCGTTATAAATTCATGAACTAAAAAAGACCCCCATGGTTAGCTAGAGTTACTAAGATTGGCAGGAACATCCCTCCCACTCAAAGGCACAACCAATTTTTTGGCATGGCTCATATAAGTTTATATAATTCTTAAATGGTCTTATCATAGCAATAAAATTATATCATAAAAACAAACAAACACAAGAGCAGTTCTTGGCCTGTTAATGTTTACATCAAACATAGACATTTCATCAGTTTTTACTTCAACTATGCCTAAATGTTGGAGCCATACATGGCATTTTGACCTTTTTCTGAAACCAGAGATTGTAAAAGAATAGGCACGGAGGAGCCTCTCATTATTATACTTTGCATCTGTCTGTCTGAGAATTCAGAAATTAATAACCATGATATTAAGCTCATGAGATGCAGGCATACATCAGTAACAGCATAAGCCAGCATCCAAATAGCAAACTGGTCTAACAGTGGTCTTCATTTTATGGGATGAAAGCCATGACTTAGATTTAAACCGGTATAAAGGTTACAAACGCTCTCATCAAAGTCATTGTAAAAGTAATGTGAAGGTTTTGGTGAAAGTGGTTCTGAAAATTTCTACAAAAGTGGTGCTGAAATTTCCAAAGTGGTTCTGAAAGGCCTTTTTAAATGATGGTTCTGAAAGTACCTAAGAAAGTGGTTCTGAAAGTTGCATAGATAATGGTTCTGATTGAGAGCCCCCATCACAAGAGCTTACAGATCGACCTTTATAAAAACCATCAAATTTCTTATGAAAGTTGTTCTGAAAGTTTCTGTGAAATTGGTTCTGAAAGCTCCCATGAAAGTGGTTCTGGAAATTCGTGTCATAATGGATCTGAAAAGTCTATTGATGGTGGCTCTCAAAGTTTATATGCAAGTTGTTCAGAAAGTTCCTGTTAAAAAAGTTCTGAAAGCTTCCTGTTGTGACTTTTATACCTCAATCTACAGATAAAGGAGCGTCTGGAGCCCATACACATCCTCATTGAAGACTGCTGTCCCTCCTTCTTCACTGTCCCTGTCTTCAGGTCCAGAATTCGGCCTGCAACACAAACACACACAAATTAAAACAAGCAGGAAGTACTTGTCTTTTATCACTGTACTGTCTAAGACATCTATTTTGGAGCACTTGACTGAACTAAAACACTCAAATAAATCCCTAGATGTGCTTTCGGTACAGCTAATAGAGCGATGCTGCCGAGAACCAAGCATACAGACATGTCTCCCGGTCAAACACAGCAGTCAGTGATTCATCTGCTTTTATTATTCAGCAACAAAGTCTGTAGCATGTAGCTGCAGGATACGAAGGCGTCTATGATGTAAGCCTAAAGCCATTTCCATAAACAAATTACAGAAAACCTGGTAAAAAGAGAAGTTACTAAAAACAAGCAGCTGACAGCTGTTAGAAATCCTCTGGAGCAGATCTCACCCCCGACAGTCGTTCCACACTGAAGTGATGATGCCAAATCCTCTGAAAGTGCCTCCGCTATTAACATTCCTCCACAAATAACAGAAGTAAATAAAAGATAAAAATAGGAGCGATTTCCAGCTAATTGCTTCAATCTATGCCCCTAGTAACAACAAATAACAATGTCATATGTGCCCCATTTCAGCACATTTTCTGCAGGAGAATATTATTCCTAATCTAATAAGTTAGGAACAAAACACAGCATGGTGTGGCGGTGTACCATTATTTACGTTAGAACTGCTATAAACAGTCATTCCCCTCACCAGCCTGCAAAACCTTTAGACCTGTAATAAAAACACTTTCACACTATAGACTGCTTTAAAAATACGACTCCTTACAAAAGAACACAAATAATTACACATGTATTATAACCATTTACGTAGAAAATCCACAGTGTACTCAAGTTCTTATTATTGAAACCCTATAATACACTATAGAAACAAAAGTATCGGAACAGCTGACTTTTTCAGCCTTATCTGGTTCTTCTTCAAACTGTTACCACAAAGTTGGTATACACAAATATATAGGATGAATTTCCTTTCATTTAAAACACAAACCTGTTCCAGCATGGCAATGTCCTTGGGCACAAAGCCAGCTCCATAAAAAGGTTTTTTACATGGGTTGAAGTGGAAGATTTTGCATGGCCTGCTATGACCTGGACCCTACTGCTTAGTTGTCCACAAACTTTTGCCGATATAGCGTATATCAGAAAAGGCACGTTATATACAGTATACGATTGAAGAATTTCATGTCCTCCTTGTATTGTGTTAATAAGGAAATGTAACAGTAAAAAAAAAACATTTGGCAAGAGATTTTGTCTTCAACCTCATCAGAACACCATGTCAACCATTACAGAAGTTGGGGGTTAGAGGGGGTTACATGACCAGATGTCCTCTCATGGACTTTAATACACTTATTTTTCAATTGCAAATTGTGCATGAATCACTCTATTTTTACAATTTTACTGACATACTCACTCTGGCAGCCCTCTCTATTGAAACACAAAAGCAAATGCAAACCACTGAGCTACCATTTATGTTTTTTTGTGTAAAAATCACAGCTCTCTGCAGCTAGAAAACACAAGATTGAGTGTTATTCCTGTCATTCAGAGGTTCATAATTCCTGTGCCGAAGTGCTCTAAATACAAAGCAATATTTCAAATGGAATGCCCCTAAACATCATCAACAAAACAAAAAAAATCAAAGAGTGAGACTATACATTACTGGAGAATATTTATACCACATACAACATTGGAGGCTTCCACTGAGAGGTCTGTCTGTTAGAAATAAAAAAAATAATCGATATTTTGGTGAATTATGATTATAATTCATGACTCGCTTACAACATTTTGGTTTGGCATCCAGTATTCCCAATACAAGCTCAAGATCCACGGTGACTGTGACCAGGATGAAATGTTAGTGAAGATGAAATATAGATGAATAGACAAAAAAAAGGAAAGAAATAAAAAGATTGGCCTCTGAGAAGCAGTGCATTGTATCATAAAATATTTATATGACATTTAAAATGGGAGATAAAATCAATTTAACTGATTTTGTCCTTCACTATCAATATCTTGACCATTAAAAGGAAGCAACATCTGAAAACGAATACATTAAAATGTGTAAATGTCTAAACTACCTTGTCCAAAGCCTCAATAAAGACTTGACTCAATGTCGAGCGCAATTGTGTGTGTGTGTGTGTGTGTGTGTGTGTGTGTGTGTGTGTGTGTGCACATTAAATTATACACAACAGATGCACAACAGGAAGAGTTACAGTAGGTTTTGCATGAATCCAAGACCAGGCCCCATTTTCAGCCCAAAGCTGCTAACATGCTCAAGACTTAGGAATTTTCCAGAAAACCTGCCTCCCAGAATTTCAGACACGCCACGTGTAACCTGTCAGTAACTCCGACCTCTTAACTCCATTCACATGGGAACTTTCTTGACTTTAACAACTCAACAAAGCAGTCAAATGAAATCTTGCTAAAAATATATGAGGTTATCATAAAAATAAGATCATTGAAGGATGCTCCAGAGAAGGACTCCATCCAGATTATACACAACCTTGTTATTTCAGGAGAACAAAGACATGAGAGGGATATCTAAAAAGGAGAGGCAGCAAAACAGAGGTTGTGTGGTTCACTGAAAAAGAAACCTCGGTGGTTTATGCACAAGATAAATTCTCGAAGTGAATGAGACCACAGGCGTACACATATGCTATTGTGCATTTGTCAGCTTGAGTGGCCTCAGATAAATAACGCAAAAGCTTTTAAACATTTATGAGATTTCTCATTCAAACAATTGATGGTGGTGGTTACGGTAAATTCGTCTGAACGTCAGTTCTGACCCATGTCTGTTTGGAGTGGGATGAGTAAGCAGCACTAGTGTTTAACATAGTTGTTTTTTGTTTTATGGTGCAGTGTGGGTCCATCCAGCTTCCAATGTTCCCAGCAAAGAGGCGCAGCAGGTGAAGTTTACTTTGGAGCCAGGATCCTGGCAGGGAAGGAAGGGAAAAAACAGAGAGGGAAATCAAGAGAGTCAAAACCACAGCTGAAATGAGTGACCTCCTGTGACCCATGACCGGTTCAGCTCCTCTAGTCAATGTCTCTGATTATTTATTCGGCATTCATCAATCTCTGAATATGAGAGAAGTGACGCCGTTTGGCCAGGATGATGGCATTTTTGGAAGTATACCAAGCAAAACAATTAGCGTTTGGAGAAAAGCGATGAATCCTTTTATTCTGAGAAAAAGCATCTCCTCTAATAATCAAACCACCTTGTTCAGGGGAAATGTTTGGTGTGAATGGACAAGCAGGTCATGGCCAACATTCTCTTATTACTTCCTCTTGGGTCTACTGTGTAGTTCTGTGCACAAGCTGATCTCTATTGTCCTAGAAAGGTACAATGTAACAAACAGAAAGTATCCCATGGCATTACAGATGGCCAGGGTAAATATTTAGGCAGCACTCGTCTTCTACATGTGCAGAGCAGATAAAAGCCTGGAAAGTACAGCAAAAACATAACGGGGTCCTTTAAAGTGGAAAATGAGAAAGGTCCAACATATTTGCTTTCGTGGTCAAACTAATATTTGATGAAAGTGAGACCAGATTCACAAATGAAATTAGTCAGGAAAATTAGTTTGGGGAAACATGTTGAATCACCGTTTCACCAGAACCATGGATATAACAACAACACACATCTGTATTATTAGAGTTGAGCAGCACATTTTGGAGTTTTTAGTTGTTACTGAAACTTTACTGTCACTATTAGAGTACAAGAACAGTGACAATATGCAGCGAGCATCTAACCACTAGTGCAAATTAACAGAAAGTAATCAAATCAAAAATAGAGGTTATAGTGCAAGAATTATGAAGTAGGTAAAGGTAACAACAATAAATATGATGCAGTATAGTATAATATATATGTATAATATATATATATACATACACACACAGTATATTAGATTAAATGCAAATGTGCAAATGTCAATGATATACAGATCATCGAATATAATAAGACTTCATTATTTAGATAGTAAAGAATTCATCGTTAGCATGGCTGAAGGAAAAAAAGGTCTTCATGAGACCGTCTGTGTAACAGTAAAGGCTTCTATAGATTCTGGATGGTAGATGTACAAACAATCTAAAACATTAATCTGGTGTAGTCTGGTTTTGTTACTTAGAAGATTGAGAACTGCTTCATAAAAAATTTAAGTCATCTTTAGAAAAATCAAAAAACAACCATAAACATCACAAACTTGATTTTGAAAGCTGAAAGATAGTTCTTACTGAGGCTGAGCCAAACTCCTAAATTCTCATCGGGATTCGATACAATCCACATACCAATAGATGGTGAACTCAGGTCAATTATAAGGCACAACCCTTTTTTCCTCCACATGGCTCAATGCCATTCAGAAACATTTCAATATCTACAATTTCGCTGCTTGTTCTTCGTCGCCTAATTTCGGCTGGAATTGTTTTCGAGCAATTTTCCCCTACCCTGGAATTAACAAAACATTACTTTGCTTTGCGTTTTATAAAGACTATTTAAATAATTGCAAAATCAGCAAAGCACTACAAAGAGAGTAAGCATCCCTGTATTAATGTTATTTTCCCTGCTGTGTCTGTGCTTCATTATAAAGATTCATTTCCACTTATCCTGATAAATTGAATACCCTAATTGCCTACATCTACAAAAAAAAATGCTCTAAACTTTCACCAAAAGTGCTGACTCATCTGCAAATGGCACATCGTTACTATGTACCACGTTCGTGAACACACGAGAACTTCTACAGGACCACCAGTGAGTGTTGGATGGAGGATAATTTTCTGCAAATACTGACACTGACACAATATTCACACATTGGTGCTGCTTTAGGTCTGGCATTTGTCTTGTAGATCACATGGCAACAAGAACCATACATTGATTTTTGTTTTGGTCCTGTCTTTGCCCCACAACCTTTCATTGGCTTGTCACTTGTTTGTATTCCTTTTTTGTTTTTGACCCTCGATTGTTTTGTCTACTTTGTCCTTGTTCTGTCTTTTGCAAAACATGTTCAGTGTCAGTGTGAATTCCAGAGCCTTGTGTTTGTCTTCTTTTTTTTTTTTTACCTATGCCTTTTGGCTTTCTGAATTTGGCCTTACATGATATACATATTATGTCTACCTTCCACCCAAGTGTCTGTTATCTGTCAAACTGGCTAGGTTTTTATTATTTTTTTGGTCCTGGTCAGTGACATTAAGGATCTGGAGCCTATCTTAGGATGCAAGACAGGAATAAACCCTGGCGAGGACACCAGTCAAATTTAAGGCACCTAGCCTACACATACACACACACACACACACACACACACACACACACACACACACACACACACACTAATACAATTGCTATCCTAGGCTGAAGATAAAAGTAACACAAATGTGCTTATAAATGATACAATCCAAATCAATCAGCTCCTTTGTTATGATCATGAAAAAGGTTTTCCGTTCTCAAAATCATGCAAAATAAACATCAAGTCTGTTTTAATAGTCAAAAATCACTGTCAAGTGAACCATTATGTGCATTCGGTAAAAGCAAAGCAATCATTTCTTTAATTCTTCCTCTTCTTATTATTATTATTAATTGTTCAACATAAATCTTTTGGTAAATGCATTAATCAAAATAGCCAATAGATTTTCATTACTGTTTTTACCTTATATTTTAAATACATGCACAATTCCTGTGCCGCTATTGAGTTATATAATTATATCATATTTTAACAAAACAATTGCGTAATCAAATTGGATTTAAAAAATATGACACGTCAGTGAAATGTGTGCATCAATTAAATCAAAGTTTTTATTATTATTTTAAAATAATTATATTTGTTGAAGACAATCAGGCTTTCTGATCCAGGAAGTGAACATAAAGTGTGTTACATCAGCAGTCCTCAATCTTTTTTGCGCCTCAGACCGGTTTAATGTCAGACAATATTTTTTACGGACTGGCCTTTAAGGTGTGGCGGATAAATACAACAAAATTAAATGATATGACCGGCACAAAAACTGGTATTTTCTAAATATAATAATAAACGTGAATCCACTGTGTTGTTTTTTGTTCATTTTGCTCGCTTGGGGGTTTTCATTTAGCGGTAATATATTATGTGTTACTGACCGAAGCAGCCCCTTTAAGAAGGTAGCGGATGTAGGTAAGACGTGACTGAGGAGAGCATCTTGACATGCATCGAGAGTGAGTCATAGACAGATGTGGCGGAGAGAATCTGGTAATTTTCCAAAATAAAACATCGTTCAGAAACAGATAATAAATAAAACGAAAATAATGTAAGTTATGTATTCTTTCTGTGCAGCTCAGTGCCAATTGACCCGCAGGCCCGGGGGGTTGGGGGCCACTGTGTTACATCAGAAGGTGCTGAAGTTCAGCCTGATGGATGAATCGCTGCGCTTTCACCCGAAACGCTCCACCAACATTTCTCACTCCAGACAAAATCAAGCGTTCACCAGCAGATTGCACAATTCAATTATGCATGCAAGACCGATACATAACAGTTCGAGTTTGAAGGGTACATTAGCAAGAAAGGGGGAAGAGAGAAAAATCTCTTAGCTGCTGGATTTTATCATTGTAAAATATGAGCTTATCAAAAGCTCATCAGGAGCTTTTCAATATTTTAGCTGGACCAGCTATAAGAACATTAGAAAGATGGGGGGATAGAATGATTTTCTTCCTCCCTAGACATGAAAGGAAATTTTTCAATGTCCATCAACTAATGTAACACACTTCAGCTGGGATGTTTCTGAAATGTGCTGCTCTGTCTGTAAGTGGTGATGGATGGTTTAAGAGATAGCTTCGTAGCCGGAAATTAATCTCAATATTTATGATACTCTGCAGTGATTCAAAACCATGCCTAATGTGTAAAAAGTTGAGAGATGACAGTGGCTGAATGAATGTAGGCGTCTCTCTAGGGAGAGCATGACACAACACATACTGTTTCTTTTATTAGACGGGTTCTCAGGCTGGACATTATAATGAAATAGACAGTGTGATGCATAATGTCACAGTATTCTTTACTTGTTTTGGATTTAATTGCATTTTTCCTGTCTCCCGAGACACATGAGGCCACGCACCACAACTTTTTACACTGCTGCTGATCACAGGGCAGCGAGACGCACACGGAAAACGCATGGATCAGCCCTTTTAAACATGTATGACCTCACCGAAGTCTATTGGTTAGAGTTGCTCTGATAGACAGGGTAAATTGTTGCGCAGTGGGTAGTGGTAGTCCAGTGATTAAGAAGTCGCAATAGAAGGCTGCAAGTTCAAACCCCAACACCGCTATAGCTGCCACAGCTGAGTCTGTAAACTCTACCTGCTCAGTTGTATAAATAGAATTAATGTAAGTATGTATACATACACCATCCGTTACCAGAAAACAGAGTTTTTTTTCTTTCAAGAATTTTAATATCATCAGGATTGCAAGTCCTATCAAAAGGTCTTCAAGTAAATTGGTAACATTTGGTAATATGGTAAAAATGTTACATAATATCACTTAAATTACTTCATGTTTTGCATTTCACATGTGTGGTATTCTGGAAAAAGCCCTTCACCAAGTGCAATTTTGACATATCGATTGTGACACATATGGACAAAATTTGTGACACCTTATTTTTCTAGCCATATGTAGCTCTTCCCCAAACTGTGACCACAAAGATGGAGGAACACAACTGCATAAAATGTCTTTGAATGAATTTTTTGTTCACTTTTATTGGGAGACCTAAACCTTCCAGCATGATAATGACCCTGAGCGCAAAGCAAGCTTTATGAAGACATGGTGACATGGAGTGGAAGATCCCGATTGACCTGCTATTGAGCGCAACCGTATTAAACAGAACTGAAATGTTTTTTCTTTTACACTTTCCATTTGATTTTCAAGTAACGGCATTGTAAAATGTGTTAACCTTGAGAAAAAAGTAAAAGATAATATCTACAATATAATTACAAACATAAAGTATTTAACAATATGTAACAGTATAATAAAAAATACAATAAATATGACCATGCGTACTACATTTATTTATGAAGAAAAGTCTTTATTCTTATCCTATGGTTGTTTTTGCAGCCAATTTATTTTTAACTGCCTCTATATTTACTCAACATGATCTTTATTGGGTATTCAGCTAAAGCGACGTCTGACAGGTTTTCCCAGACCACCACATAAATCATTTAGATGTTAAGACGCAACTAAACAATATGTATTGTGCATCTAAAAAAAAGGATTATGATCATTTTCTCATACTCTTATTACAAACATTTCTTTGGCATTTTGCTTTCTCAACGTCTTCTTCTCTCCATGCTTCTTTTAGTCTCTCAATCCAAAAGCAGGTGCTGCTTAGTCATGGTTAATAAAAAATGGTATGCCATTCCTCAAGCCTATTTATTCAAATATAATTTCAAAGAAACTGCTTGCACGATGTCATACATCAGATCGCTAAAAGCACATTAACACGCGCATTGTGTTGTCTTAGAAGAGATGCGGATCTCCAGCAGTGTAAAACAAGAGCCTCGTTAATTCACAAGAGACCATAATCAGAACAGAGTTCAATCTAATTACTCCCGAGAATCAGAATAATCTAGATTACAGCTACCCTTTATTTTCTGAATCATCATCTTGCAAATTCCACCAGCAACTGGGACCAAAGTAAATACAATCATCGTTAAATAAAATTAAATATGGCCATACAACACAGAGGATATTAAAAAAAATTTGGCCTTTGCAACATGCTGACTTCACTGATGGAAAATGCGCTTACACAAGTGTCCTGCTAAAATCTCGATTTTATATGTGATAAGTCAGGGCCTATGTCAGCTATGAAATTCTTGCGAATTGTTGGGTGTTGGATTAATTTGCACAGATAAGATGTGTTATCTTTAAGGAGAAGTTTTCAAAATGCTATTCATATAATATTTTTCATACTAACTCTCTATGTTGCTTCCTGTTATAAATAAAGCATTAAGTCATATCTATCTACACTATATGGACAAACATTTGTGGAGACCTCACTATAGGATTCATATACTGTAGATAGATAGACAGATAGACAGAAAGTTAGATACAACTTTGTCACTGCAAAGAACAGTTACACAGCAATGAAATGCAGATGAGCATCTATCAGAAGTGCAAAATAGCAGCGTTTGTGAAAAATTGACATTTGTGAACATCTTATTCCACATTTAGTCCCTATACGCTGTAATAATAATCTTCACTCTTCTGGAAAAATGGGGTGAGGACGCCTCAGTCTGCATCTCCAATACATCCCCAAGGTGTTCAGTAGGGTTGAGGTCTGAGTTCTACAGAAGGCCACACAAGATCTTCCATTCCAACCCATGTAAACCATATGTTTATAAAGCTCACTTTTTACACTGGAAGGCATCGCTGAAACGGGTTTGGCTCTCCTAATAAAAGTGAAGGGAAAATCTATTTTTTAAATATATCTATATTTTTCTATTGTTGGCTAATTAGATAATTTTCTAAATAAATCATTGCAGTGTGCTTATTTGCCAATAGAACAAGACTATTTTGAACTTAAAATTAGCATTTCTACATTTATGGTACAGTGGTACCCCGCTTATCGACCTTAATCCGTTCCTTAAAACTGATCGAAATGCGAAAAGGTCGAAGCGCAAATGTAATTATCCCATAAGAAATAATGGAAAACCAATTAATCCGTTCCCGACCTCCACCGATACCCATTTATTAACAATTTTTGCCCTGTTTTTAGCAGTATTAATACTAAATAATACATAAAATAATACAGGTACATAAAGAATACTGTATATAATACAGTAAAAAGTATAAATTAAAAAGATTACAAAAGTAACAAAAAAAATGATTGTACTGTACTTACTCGTTAAGTCGCAGTGAAATTTCGGTCGAAAAACTGTTCGCTAAGCGAAAAGGTCGATGTCCGAGCCGGTCGATAAGCGGGGTACCACTGTATTTGGAAGATTATTACTAATCCAGAGTTGCTTATAATTATTTCATAAGTAGTTTAGGGGTTAAGTGTCCTGCAGTAGCAGATTGTTACAGTAAGTTGCTGAGCATAAACTGAGGATGGATTTGGACTATAATAAAATCAGTCTGCTACAATGGCTTAGTACTACAGTTGCTGTCAACAGTTTTTGCATTCAAGTGTCTACAGTGAACAGATGATAGAATTATAATGAATGACCTATATAAGTCTGGTTCCTCTTAAGGTTTCTTTCCCATACCATCTCAGGGAGAGTTTTCTTGCCATTGTCACCACTGGCCTGCTCATTAGGGATAACTTGTAGGGGATAAATTAGCACGGACTGATTAATACATTTAAAACTAATATTTGTAATGTATCTACTTCTGTAATGCTGCTTCTGGGGCAACGTTTATTGTTAAAAGCCCAATACAAAGTCAACTGAATTGCATTGAATTGATATTAGTGATGCTGGGATTTAAACTTAAAACCTTCAAATGGAAAAAGCTTCATGTTGACTGTATTTAGGATGTCTTAACCTGCTCAGATTTAATTTATTTTGCATTGTGGTAATGACCTATTCAGTTTAAGTCTGGTCTCAGTAGCATCTTAAAAAAGATTTGATTGCCAGCTCCTACAGTAGCTGTAATAACCAATCTCAAAGGGGCTTGAATAGAACTATAAAGTGAAATGCAAACCATGGCACTGAATGTGCTCTTTCACACAGTGGGGGCCATAACCGAATTCACTCTGCCATCGTGCTATTTTTTTATTGGATTTTTATTTTCGCTCGAACAGAAAACAAGATTAAGTACAGGAGTAGGTGGGATCAGAATTCCATCATGAACAGCATTAGTCAACTAATCAATGCAACCCCTACCTCTGTTAATGACTATATTACACCAATGCAATACATTCTCTCCACTGTCAGATTCATTTAGGTTGGATTTTCTGGACATTATTTTTAAGTTCTTTGGTGCAGTTAATAGTCACTGGTATTGATTTCAGTGTGCACTGAACTCCTAAACAACCACACAAATACATCATATAATTTTTTTTTAACGGATCTGCCTGCAGCAAGCAATGTATCAAACTCCTCTATAGTCAATTTTAGAAGACAACTTGAAATACACCTTTTTTGTGGTTATTTCTTTTGTGGTCAAAACTGCATTACTTACACAGGCTGCAATAATATATAAAAATATCAAATACAAATTAGTGTAATCGAGGATCCCGATGACAGACGTGAGCTCAAATCGACCCGTTTAAATGGTCACATTACATTAAATTAAAATAAAGATGCTATATTAATAGTAGGGAATAAAATCTTTCAGTAAGAATCAGTAAGAATGATCTCATTTGCATAATGCAAGTTCACCCTGGTGGAATATATCTTGCTTGTTAGCAGGCTGAACTATTCTGTAAAATGCCAAAATGAGAGAGGAATGCTGCAGGCGGGAAACAAGCGGGAGAGAGGGATGACAGATGTGCGAGTTTAGAGTGCCCTCTGGTGAGGAAACGTGTAATAAATGAGACTTCCTGTAGCAGAGGGATGAATCTGGATGTACGCTTCCAGGCTCTGAGGTGTCAAAATGATGCTTCTCTGATACCTTTTCAAACAACACTAAGGTTCTTAGTTGCTTGAAAATAACAGTACACACATAACAACATATCAATAACATAAATGGAGCTGTTTGGTAGCTGTAGTCTATTGTACAATGCATTATTTGACTACAAATCCAGGCTACGCTCTGACTACAACTGACGAGAAGAATTACTAGTTACATTCCATCAAACAGTTTAGAAAATTCAGTGTGATGCATGATGTAACAACCACATTGTTCATTTGCATCTTCAGACTACAGGTTTATTATCTTCTATAGAGATAATGCTTTACCAAATATGGATAAACTATAGATGAATATAGGGCTTGTCTTTTCAGTGCATTTTTTTTATGCTTTTAAACACCAATCAGAGGGTTTATACATTCTTCACTTTTATAACTACATCCAAAGTTTGTGGACACCTAAGCATAAGATTCCTATGTGCTTTGATTTAAAATCTCATTCCGCACTTTTTTGTCCCCTCCACTCTCCTGATAAGTTGTTCCAATAGATTATAAAGTGTGCTTTTGGCGATTTGTGGTCATTCAGTCACAAGAGTGTTAGTTAGAATTGATGTAGGTGATTTGAAGAGGCCTGGGGTGCAGTCAGTGGCCAATATTTTCAAATGTGTTCAATAGGTTTGAGGTCAAAGCTGGAAGAGGTTTGGGTGTTCAAATAAAGGAATGATTTTATTGCTACTGCATCCAAAAACACAATTGTGTTCAACTTTGTAGTAACAATTCGAGGAAGAACCGCATATAGCTGGCAAAGTCAGATGTCCAAGACTTTTTTCCCATCAAGTGTACCTTTTCTATTCATCTCACTGTAGTAACATACGTTCTAAAAGTCATAGATAATAATCCAATAGTTTCCCTACTGCTTTTTGTTACTGATATGCTTGGTTTTAATGGGTAAGCTCAGAGATATCTTTAGTACACCTGTGTGCCTAGATAGGTCATTTCAAATGTCTTACCAGTCATGGAGTTCTCAGAGGTGCTGAGCTGCTCGCGGAGTTTGTCCACATCGTCAGGGTGGACCTGCTCGTACAGAGTGCTCCCAAACCACTCGGACTGAGGATGGTTCAGCACGGGGGTCACTGAGTCTGACACATAGATCACACGGCCCGTCTCTGCAGCCACCACAAACAGGAAGCCATCAGCCGCCTCCAGGATCAAGTGCTTCAGCTCCTGCGGAACAAAACACACCAGGCATTGTGATTCAGACCAAGAAGAATGCTAAGATTGGCCTAACATAATGTTTGAACTGCTCAATTGGCAGTGATGGTTTACTGGTTAATGTTCCAATTAGAAGGTTGTTCGGTCAGATTCTGTTACTCTTAAGCTGCCACTGTTTAACCTCAACTTCAAGATGTTTTGCATGAAAGCATCTGCAGAGGAAAAAAAAAGAGAACCCCAGCTTTTCTCTTCGAAAGAATCCATTATGACTTTTTTGGCACCTTGAAGCTGTCAGAGAAAAAAAATTTAGATTTGCACATTTTTGCTCTTATTCCAAATGTCAATATGAGTAATGGCTCAAGGATGTGTCTTTAGTGTTGCTTTATCTGGAGATCATCTGCAAAATGTAAGGTGATTAGACAATCAGCCGTTATAGACAAAAAAAAATGCATATGACATTTTTTTCATTGACTTACTTTGTTTCTCAGACTCTTGCTATTATTCGGAACCCTATAAAATATCTGTTTTTGAGCATCCAGGCTTTCAGTTTCTACTCCATCTAATGCTTTTGACATCCAATTTACCATCAGTAAATAAAATCATCCTGTGGTTTGAGGCAGGCATCTTTTTCTTTTGTGAAAAATTACTTAACTTTTAATACCTCTGCTAAATTAAGATATTACTGTCATTCAAAAGGGCACTGGAAAGATGCAGGTGCAGACTAAAGCAGAAAATAAACACCATGGCAATGAGGGACGGCAAAAGAAGCCGGGTGTCAACACACAATATCAAATAATATCAGAGAACAGACTAATATCAAGTGGCTGAGACAAACACAGGTCCAGGTCAAATAGAAAATAACATTACTAAGGCTTGATACTGGCAAAGACAAGACGAAGTGTGTACTAAGTCCTCAATGATTCAAAAGTGATTTCATGTGGCTGTGTGTGTGTGTGTGTGTGTGTGTGTGTGTGTGTGTGTGTGTGTGTGACAACAGGGTCGACTTCTATGGGTCGACTTCTATTATCAATGGTATCAATCGAGAATTTGATTCGCTTTATAATATAATTATAACTTTTTCGGGACAAATTCATCCCAAATGAATGAATAAATCTGTAAAAAAAAAAAAAATAAGTATTTTCGTCCACAAAAAAAATCAAATCAATCCAGTGTAATTTGTGTGGTGGTGAAACCAGGCTGCCCACCTGCTCGGTGAGGAAGGAGGGCTTGTAGGCTCCATCAGTGGACGTGTTGCCAGTTCCTCTCATGGACTTCATGTGTGACACGGCCATACGTAAGATGGTGAGCTTGTCGGGTTTCCTGGCCAGCGCACTACAGGTGGGCACCATGTCTGACAGCTCGGTGATGTACTGCGTCATTTTATTCCGTCGGCGTCGCTCGATCTCACTGTGGTTCTCTCTGCACAGAGAAACAGGGAAAAGCTAGTGCTTTATATGTATGTAATAACCAAATCATTATGAACTATAATTAGTGAACAGAAGTCTGATTGTTCTATGATTAATAAGGGAGTAAACTCATAATTAATTCATATTTATTTAATAAAAACTGGAGCGCAAGAAAACTACGCTTAATTAGATGCCCGATTAGAACTTGGCTCCAGACTTAATGTTTTTTGATTGAATAACCTTCTACTGTAATGACCGTGTCTAAAAAAGTTCTGTGTTGAATGCTGTAAAGCACCTAAAGAAAAATACTTCAATAGTAATTCCCCATTCTATGAACCGCGTTTTTTTGCATGGGTCGATGCACATACATTGTTAAATAACTCAAAACATCAAAACCAGGAAGAACTATTAGCTCAGAGCTCATTGCCAATCCACCACTGTCAGGAGCTCTGTCTCGCTCCACTGTCTCAAGAAGCTCCGTCTCGCTCCACTGTCTCAAGGAGCTCAGCTAACTCTCTCTGTACCCTGGCAGCATTGTATGGCTGACTGGCACAGCTTTACCACAATTACAAAACAAACCTAAAAACAAAATGCTTTGTATATTTACATGATGTTCGTATTCTACAGATGTTACACAACTAGAGACTTTCGATTAGCTTGACTTAGCCGAGCATGCAAGAAGACATCTTGAATTCTTAAGATCAATGGAATGTCTTTTGACACCTGTGCTATTCTTGCAGTTAGAGATTTTGCTACCTTACGACTTTGACTGTGATGTGAAATATAACTATGAATTCATTAAGTTGGACCTGTTTTTATGACTAAACTATTAACTTTATGTACTTTATGTAGTGTCCTATTTAGTTGTGTGTTTTTGCATTATCTTGTGTTTATTATGTTGTTTTACGTAGCACCTTGGTCCTGATGCAATGTTGATTAATTTCTCTGTGTACTTTACTGTATATTAGTGAAATGACAATATTATAGTCTACACTAGCAGCTAATAATGTCAACGTTTATAGTGTTAAACAACAAACTATGACTTCTAGCTACTACTACTAACTACTTCAAATCACTCATCTTTATGGTTAACAGGAGCTAACTAGCATGTATTAGCAAGAAGAGAAATTTAATTGAATCTAAGTTTAAGATAGCTAAACAGATTGTTAAACAGAATAAATCATTTAAAGTCAAAGATTTATTAGTAAATGCTCCTGTTAGTAATTCAAATAAAATTAATGTCCACAGGACAAAAAACTGCACGTGATTACCGAAGGAAGACTTTAGCAATATTTAGCTAAGCCTGTATACTGTAATGATTTGTAGTCTTGCTAGCTGGAATCACCCATAAGAGGGTCTGGTTTTTCCTCAAGCTTCATTCCTCGTTTCATTTAAGAAAGTTTTCCACAAAATCTACATCTGAATTTCAGTAAAGCTGCATCACGCCAATGAGGTTTATAATCACTCTGATTAGCATTAGGATTCTGAAAATGCTGCACATGTCTTAGATCTCCGCAACTAGTCTGCATTTCATCCCCGTTTTTTGAGAATCTGAAGACAAATTTCACCTTATTAAGTAGAATCGCTGTGTTCCTACCCTTAACACATCATTATCCCTCTTCACTGTTCAGCTCAGATACTCATTAGGGTACATAGTCATTTTTTTTCCCTCAGAGTTGCCTTATAAAGTGCATTTCAATAGAAAAGAGAAAGTAGCATTATAAATCCCAAGTGTCAGGACAGTTGTGTTAGTCATCTGAGTCCGACAGCTCGGCACGACAAAGAGTCACACAGAACTAGGAGATAATTAGAGGCTGTAGTTAGATGGACACAGCTGGCTGCATAAAAAAAAAAGCTAAATAAATTATTTCGAAAATAAATCTAACTGCATAATTGAAAAAAACCTACACAATTTAACTACATTAATACTGGATGGACATATGGAGCATGGAGCAAAATTAACCATGATATAAAAAGAATTAACGGGAAAAGTGATGTGCATTTAATGTCTTTGCAAAATGTATAATTAAATAAATGATCTGTCATTTTACTTTAGTTAGGACGTGCAGTATTTCAAATTTATATCGCTCACATGTCTCTCACATCAAGGCACTCCAACATAATAATCACGCTCGCAGGAGATCGGTTTAACCCCAACTCATGCACTGAAGTGGTTCTTTAACATCGACTACAAGGAAAGAAAAATCTACAGCGGAACTGCAACAAATCCACAACTAACGGGTGTAAAACAATGATACGAGGTGCATTAGCATCTATTATATTCTCCAAAAATCCATATCTCCATTTGGATTTAAGCTGACAATTGGTGTGACCTAAATAAAAACAAATTCAGCTTAAGCAATATAGTGGTTCTCTAACATCAGCAGTTCACAGGGAAAGAAAAATCCACAGCAGAACTGGAATGAATTCAGGAACATGTGTAAAGCAATGCCTTTTTGGCTCCAAATATCCACAATCTGTATTTGAATTTAGAGCTGAAAATGGGTGTGGCCTAAAATAACCTAAAAACGTTTATTATTTTAATTGTTTCTTTTGTAATTTTTATATAATACACATCTGGCTCTTACATTTTCTCAACCTCAGCTGCATCACTCAACTTCATGGTAATAAATGTGGTTTTTCTTTGTCCTAAAATCATTTTATCTTTTAAGTAAAGATCTCCTTCCCTTGGGATCCCAGTCCGCACACAGTCTAAACCAGATGTCCTGTGAACCTTTATGGAAAGCTTTCAAGCTTCCTGTCAATCACATCAGTGTGCTCTAATGTGCCTCCTCATTGTATTGGTATTTATTTCTGTGTAGGGCACTTTATCCGGTTGTTAAATCCTAAATGTGGATTCATGAGAGCAAACAAACAGAACCATCCTATACAGTTCTTTTAGCTAAGCAGTAACTTAGTATTAAAAGAACCTTCTACAGTTTCTATATATGTTCCAATTCTACCTCATTCACACACTAAAGTATCTCCCCAAAACCATGAATATGTTTATCAATTTATCTATATCTATATGTTTAGCAGTCAGTCTCCCAGATCACTTGTTCGTTCTCACGACTTCTTGCCAGGACAAAGGCGAAGGCTGGGCTCAACAGAAGAGCCTCTGTCTCAGCGACAGAATCCCAGCAGTGCCACGTCGCCCTACCTTGCATAACGTTCTTTATCAGCAGGCATTTGATCATCATCATACCTGCAAACAGAAAGAAAACAGAAAGAAGGAATAAGTAATAATAATAGCAGAATGGATTTGACGCTTGATACTTAAGATACTGAATTCAAGTGTGTTTATGTATGTGAATGAAGCATATATTGTATGTAAAAGAAAATGAACCGAAGATGTCAAATGAATTAAAGACACAAAACAAATTGATTTATCCCTCTTATATGGTACAGTCTATGTTTATAGCATGGGCTGTCTGAATGCTTGATTCTCATTGGCTGGAAGGTGTGGCCAATTGAATTCAGTTTAATGACCTTTCGAAATGAAATGTCTGAACACTTGCAACCAAAAAGCAACATACAGTTTTAGTTGCATACTAAGTGAGACGGCTGACGCAAAATAGACTAAAAACAATGGCTACATATAGCGTGCTAGCGCTTCTTTGGCATGCAATATAAAACTACCAAAATTGCAAAAACAGTTTTTATCCTTTCAGTCAGATTTGTTCCTGCAAACCTCGATTACAGTTTTGTTGGCAGATGAACAATCCACGTGCATCAATTTTGCCTAGAAATCATGCATTAAAGCGATGCAGCATAGACTGTACCATAAATTATCCCTTATATACAGTTTATCACTAGTTCAGCAGCCTGACTGAGACCATGCAGCCCTATTAAAATGTGATCTTGCTTTATTCTGAATATAACAAAACCACAAGAAGGTCGCATAAAAAAAGGCCAAAAGATGGCGGTCTTTGAAATCACTTAACCAAGCCCCTATCCGTTCTCTCTAATTATGCAAACACACAATTATCAATCGCTTTTTAAATCCGCAATCGTATTTGATTAGCGGTCAAAATCGAACGGAATGATGAGAGGGCTACAAGTGTTTCAAATCAGTATTATAATTATTATCTTGCACACATTCTTATTGCATTTTAATGTATCTATCTACTGATCTATCTGTTATTGTTACAAGGCAATTAGCACGTCATTAAAATGTGCAAAATTTAATTCCGCCACATTTCGGGTTGTTGCATCTAATGGTTTATTAAACACTTGGTGCTGATTGAGATGCTATAACACTGCTTGAGGCTGCATGGCTGTGTTGGGAGTCTAGCATTTATACTGGAAGACAGGAGCAGTGCTGAAATTAGCTGTAGTGCGGCCAGCAGAGGGCAGTGTCTCCACTCCGGGGACTTAAGGATACACGGAGAACATGGACTGAAAAGAAACAACATGATGAGGCAAAAAAAATCAAAAACATGATTAAATCGTTTCAAATGGCACAAACTCAAGGTGAAGCATGACTGAGAGGAAAAAAAATATCTTAATAAAAATGGATAAAATATGATTTCACAAAGATGCAAAATAATAAAGACATGATTTATGGTATTTGATGTGAATGCTGGAGAATCTTTATACACTATATGGACAGTTTTTGGAAACTGGATTTCTCCAGACATATTCTGTTCTTACCAAAACTTTCCACAAAGTTGGAAGCACATGATTGTATAGCATGTGTTTTGATGCGGGTGCATTAAATTTGCTATTCACTTGCGCTAAGAAACCCAGACCTGTTCCAGCATGACAATATCCTTGTGCACAAAACCAGCTCCATAAAGCCTGAAGTGGGAGATCTTGAGTGGCCTGTTATAGAGCTCTGACCTCAACCCAATTGAACATCTTTGGGATGAATCAGAATACTGACTACACCCCAGACCTTCTCACTCTATATCAGTACCTGATTTTACTAATACTTATGTGGATGAATGAGCACAAATCTCCACAAGCACACTCCAAAAACTAATAGAACATCTTCCTAAAATAATGTTTTTAGAATGAGAAGAAAGAATTAGTTTATTGTAGCAACAAATATGGACTACCATAATTTCCGGACTATTAGGCTATGTATAAGCCGCACCCACTGAATTTTACAAATATTTTTATTTTAAACATAAATAATCCGCACCTGTGTATAAGCCAGGTCAATGTCTACACTGAAACTAATGAACTTTACACAGGCATTAACGAAAGACTGTTACACGGTGTAACGGGTGAAATATGTTGTGGCTCCTTTAAGAGCATAGCAGTATTTGGGGAATAGGCTGCCGCCGCATTTTTCCGGTATTACTGCATGTGTGCAAGACTGAGGAATATGTCCTTACTGATTTCTGATGCTCATTTCTAAGTTTCTTTGACTAACCCGTAACGATGTTGCCAAGAAAAATAAAAAAGCACGAGTTTTGGAAACCTGTCTGTGCTTATATGATTTCTGTTGCAACTGGAGTTAGCGAGCTCTCCCTTCACCCAGACTCAACGCGTTACAACGGCTTGTATCTAAACAGTAGCCTACCAAGTAAGTCATTGTTCACTGTCTTCCGCCGTCCTTTCAAAAGTATTTCTCTCAAGAGTTTTTCTTTTGGCATCGTTTTGCGTTTAAAAAAAACAGTTTTTTCTCCCAATGTGGGAGGTGAGGTGTTTTTTCTTTTCTGTTCGGAAATTTTATTGGTCTAATGTTATGGGGTTCAGTTTTTTGGCTTGAAGTTTGTGAAACCGGGAAAAACCCAGGAAAAATTCATAAATAAGCCGCTTTGTTGTAAAAAAGTATCGGCTTATAGTCCGAAAAATACGGTAAATGTGGAAAGGGATGTTAAGAAAGCACATAAAAGTCTTGTAGCTAAGTTTCCACAAACTTGTACATATAATGTATAGTTTCATAGTGTTTGATTTAGGAAATAAATCAAAATGAGATTTATTTATATATCTGTGATAATGTAATTAAAATGTGATAGAAAGATGTTTCAAAATCTGCCAGAATTCAGACCTTGAAAATTTGCTCGGCCCTTCACCATCTTCATCGTCAAAGTCCATCCTGCAAGAGAAAATTACTGTGTGAATATATTTGTGTATAAATAGCACCACAAAACCATCTTTTATTAAATGTCTACAAAAAGCAAAGAAAAGCAGAGTGTTCTGTAATGAAATTGCAACTTTTTTCTATTGGACAAAATTCAGTTTGGACATTAAATACGCTTCAAAAGTATTTGTTATTAAAAAATATATATTTTAAAACGGAAAAAACTAAATATCTCAAAAGTGACACAATGTGTCATGATATCAATGTTGTGCAGCGTTAGGTCAGCTCATTTCTGCAGCATTTCTGATTTACGAGCAAAACAGTATACGAGATATAAAAAAAACACAGTTTATTACACATTTTTGACATTCTATTATATGTTGCTATTTCTCTTTTTTTTTTTTTTTATCACTTTTCCAATTATGGACATGAGCAAATCATGTCATGCTGCCTGCAAGTATTAAAACCTGGGACACAGGCTCGTGGAGATTTGTTTTACAACGTTTATTTCACATATGTCAGACAGATGGCGCTGTGATGCCAGGCCTGGTTTCTTCATTGTGTTTAATCAAACACAGTTTTCAAACTGGTAAATTACAAAACTGCCCCGAGCATCACACTGACTCTGTTGGATTGGATTCTTCCTAAATGTATCATGGTGTCATTTCCTCCCCAAATATGCGACAGACATACACCTGGCAGTCCACATGATTTCTTTATCGTCCAGTTCTGATGCTCACCTTCCCCTTCATATGTGCATTTGGTGGATTCCACACAGGCACTCTGCATCTATATAACCCTAAAAACAGCAAGCTGTGATGCACTCTGTTTTCTATCATAGATAGCATCATAGATAGCGTGAGTCAGTAAATTGTGGTGCTGTAGCTCTCCAGATGAATCAGACGAGACAGTTTGGCCATTTCATCACACACATTAATGAGCTGTACTGGCCATGTTTATAACCAGTTCTTGATAGCTAGTTAACCACTGTATACCAAGAACACTATAATACCTGCCATTATGGAGAAGCTCTGATCCAGTCTTCTAGTTAACACAATGTTACATCATTTATTTAAGTCATTTAGACCCTCATGCTTGCCCATTTTTCCTGCTTCCAATATTCATTTTCTGCCTATCATATCCCACCCCTTGACAGGTGCTTGAGTGGTTTCAATGTTATGACTGAATGGTGCATCCACTTTTACATGATGTTCAGAATTTTTAAACTAGCGTAAAAAAATCAACAAATAAACAGACCAACTTTTCTGTACCTCTTAAACTTCCGGCCTAAAAGTCAATAATTGATTTACAGTGATCCATAGACATGCTGCTGAAGTGCAGACATGTCACTGATGAAAGTGTCACCGATGCCAGCATGTGGGCGACTAAAATGTTGTATCCATGGAAACCGCATGCATATGAGTGTTTTCACAGTTTTAATGTGATTAATAGGAATAAAAGCAACTGTTCAGTTTAGACAGGACATTCTGAACACCATATGGTACATCAAAACAACAATCTCTGTCTCTTCAAGTGTGTGTGTGTGTTGTCTCAATGTGTGTTGGGTTAAAAACCCAGGCAAAGTGAACTATTGAACTACGGATGCGTCATTCTATGCACACTGATTAATCAATTGAAATATCCATCTGGAAGCAGTGTGACTAATTGTTTTTTTGTGTGGTTTTTGTTTTTAATGAAAGAGTTGGGGTCATATCATAATTATAATCATGCAATGAGGAGGATCGGAACATCATCCTCAACAGCTCTCCGGATCGTCAGATACCAATCCGGCATTGACATCCACATAGTGACAGGCCTGGGTTTCACTTCTGAAGTTGTCCATTATATTAGAGGTGTTTTGGCAAACAACTGATAGACATTGTGTTCTGCGTCCATATGGACAAAAGTAATGAGAGCCCTGTCTTTTCCAACCATATGTGGTTCTTCTCCAAACTGTTACCACAAAGTTGGAGTCACACAATTTTATAGGCTGTTTTTGAATGTGGTAACATTAAATAATCCCTACACATGAACTAGAAGACCCCTGTGTACAAAGCCAGCTCCATAAAGCTCCTATTGTAGAGCTCTAAACCCTGACCTAGAGAACACCTTTGGGATGAATTTTGGCCTCCCAAAGCTACATCAGAACCTGACCTAACAGAACCTGACTGAATGAGCATCTCCACAACCACACTGCAAAATGTAGTGGAAGATCTTCCACAAAGAGTGAACGATCTTCCACTAAAAGTTATTATAACAGCAATTGTTGACTAAATGTGGAATGGGATGTTCGAAAACCGCATATGAATGGGTCAGGTGTCCTTAAAACCTATGTCCATATAGTTTTAAAAAAGAATATTTCTCTCTAATCCTGAACTTTTCATGAACAACAGATCATATTTAACAAATGTAAATAAAATAAATTAACTCTACATTAAAAAATCATAAACACCTTGGCTCTGCTTCACAGAATCCTATAAGTCCTGGACCCTGCTTGGAGCAGATGGTACATTCATTCTGATTCTGATCAAGGCTGGTGCTACCCCTGATATAATAACTTAGGATCAGATTGATGTGTCTATGTTCATTTTTGTGGAAAATATTGCACAGGCAATGTAGTTTATTTTTTGGAGGGATGTAAACAGCTAACATGACTGAATGGGGGCAAGAGTTACTTTAAATGCCTCTAAATTAGTTTATAGTTATATAATGTTAAAAGTGGGAATATTGTGTTTCTCAATGGAGGTTTATTTAAACACTACTGACTAGAGTCATGAACCCTGATAAGTACAGGTGAGAAATGGTGAGAAATGAATTACTATCCTAGAGTACAGTGACTAACCTTACTCTTAACTTATTAGTCATGAAGTAGTTTCTAGAATGTCTAGAAATTTCTAGAAGCTCCATGTAATGTTACTATATAACTTCTTGGAAAAGTTGCTTGTCCAAAAAACCAATTGTACTGCAATTGATTTCAAATTACAGTGTCATATAGGTCCATCATCATTAACAGAATGTTTTGTAACTAAACCTCATCAACAGATGTTCTTCTTAAATTCTGAAATCACAAAGAGATTCAAGGGTCAAGGTTTAAAAAAAATTGTGAATTTCCCTTCACTCTACACAATTACTTTCTAATAAATTCAGGTTTTTTTTTAATTATTATATTTAAATAGCTGTCCTGTGACTTACACCACTGTGTGCTTGAAATGTGGTGATGCTATTTTGGAAAATGGATTATTAATAGAATTTGGGCCTTGGTGTAACAGACTGTGTTAATGCCACAATGACAATTAGTCATATTCAAGTAATAGAGTCAAATTAAAGGACAAGTTTATTATATATTCTTAAAGTAAAACATATATAAATAATCGAATTGATTTTTGGCTGTCAGAAAGCCACCATATTTTCAGAATTATGCAAATATAGTTTGAATTTGACATGGGATGCAAACAAATACTTCTCTGTCTGTTGTGTCTCGGTATCATTTGACCTGTTACAGAACTGCGTGTGACTCGATAAGCCACAAACTTGTGAGGTCTGGATAAACCACAAATGGTTTTGCAGATGTTTATCTACTTTGCTACGGGTTTTTTCTCTCGGCCAACTAAAATACTTCATATCCAGACATCAGTCTGTGAGTTGGTGACCCTGTTTTATATATTTCTTACAAGATACATAATTCTTACAATTCCACTCTTATAAGTTCTCATCACTAATTCAAACAGCAGCGAAGAACTAGGTTCAACACATATTTTTCACTGATACTAGTATAAATAAATTAAATAACTGGTAAAAGCAACTTTAACTCTCCCACATACCAAACTCATACCAAAAATTCTGTTGGTCACAATTAAAATATCACTTTCAGGCCTGCCATCACTGATTGGCTGGTTTTATAGTAACCTTATGTGTTGCATAATCAGGCTGCATCTGTTGTCTATTTCAGTGCATGTTGGCTGTTACATTAGCTAAATCAAGTTTATCTCACAGCTCTACGATCTCTATCAAATGCTACCCAGTCACTACGCAGCCATCTGTTAACTTCTGAAGAGGGCAATTCAAAAAGAGCAATGGCTCTCTATATGTGTGTCAAAAGTACCACATGTAAGTCCTCATCCTTCTGGACTAGTAGCTGCTATACAATCAAAGAAACTTGGAAAGCAAAAAGACTTGGAAAGCCTAGGCTTTGGACACACTGCTTATCAGTTAAAAAGAATTAAGTGTTTAGGCCTGGCTGGTGCTAATGAGATTTACAGCCACTGAGATCCAACAAGCTGGAAAGCTCACACTGATTCAATTACAGTTCTTTAATAAAGTGGAAGGTTGCTTAATGGTGTTCAGATCTAATAGAACTGGAGAAAATGGCTGGATCCTGTAACAACGTAGATTTATGGCAAATCAGCGCAGTGTAAAAAATACAATTAGTGCCAGGAGGGAAAGATATATCCCAACCAAAGTTATGGTCAATAGCTGGCATGATGTTTGACCTGTAAGCATTCTCTAGAGTTACTGTACTCGCACACATATGAAATATTAAATAATGAGAAAATCAATACGATATAGCGGGTGACAGAAAGTCCTGGAGGTAGAAAATTAGACCCTGTTCGATTTCCTTGAAATTGAATTCGCAAGATATAATATAATTACAAAACACTTGATTCCAAACCACGGATGACTAATCAGTTCGGGTAAGTCACTGCCACATACAGTACATCATGGCATCATCTTGTCAATGAGCTCAAAATTCAAGAGACGGGTTACTTACCCTGTAGATCTCCTCTTGCCCCCTCGTCCTGGCATGTTGCCCCCCATTCTCACCTGCCCTGCACCCACAACAGCACCTGCCATTGTTACCGGACCAGGAAGATCTGTGCCCATCTCTATAGAAGAAACCAAAAAATAGAGTTAAAGACACCACGTTAAACAGTAATACAGTACATTTGCAAATTATTGCTAAATCTCGGGAAATGAATGCAAATGAAAGTGTGCTAGTTAGCAATAAGAGGCAGAACATGACTGTCCCTGGTGTTACTGGATGTCTGTGATGTCCTTGTTTAACATTGAATTTATTTGTGATGTCACACTCCACAAGGGTAATGCTCTTATAAAAGCAGGCCCTCAAGTTTCTGTATTATGATTTTGTTGTGATAGACATAGCATTTTACAGAGAAGGTTGCTGTATACACAGAACTGTTCAAGCGTACTAAACTAATACACCTGAATGCTCAAAAATACTATTTAGTAGTACATTCAAAAGTTACAAGGATCTGCAATAAGCATTTGCTCATTATATATGCTAGCTGGAGGCTCCCTATTGCCCCTATCTAAGCCCCACCCCTGCTCCAAACAACATGCATTAGTCAACCTGTAATGCATGCACTGACACACTGATCACAGACTAAACTACTGTTCTGGGAAAAATATTGACAGCTTTAATGTAACACGTGCATGCCAAAGTCGTATAAAAGCTCACGCTACAATGCCTTTGGTCAAACGTATCTAATGAGGCCAACAAAGTCTGGCGCTCGCCTCCAAGCGCACAAAATTCCCATTCATATTTTATGTGGTGTATATAAGAATTTTTCAGTCTCCCATAATATATACACAGGCACGCGCAGACTCATATCCACACTTCAGATTTAATTTTAGGTTTCCTGTGAGCGCTCGTTCGCCTTGTGCTTAATCAGCTGTAACTAACACAGCCAACACATTCTAAAAATCCCTTACACACACAAACACTTCATCTTTAGGTCTCTTTCACATCACGTTTTTTTTGCAGGGTCTGGACTCGAGTGAAATTAATACTTTTAGCTCATGTGGTTTGGTTTCACACCACACATAATAACAGAAAGAGCACCTCAATCAAACAGTGTTGGACTTGTTGATTTGGTGTGCACCAAGTGTGACTATTGGGTTTTCACTTTTTTTTAGAAGAAGGCAGAGCTGGAAAAATGCACCAGGGTTCGATTCAAATAGGCTAAATACTGAGTATGTGTTCTCACTTTGGCTAGAGTAGGAGTGAACACACAATATTACTTTAGGACACCTTTACAACACACAATATAGCTTTTTTGTTCAGGCTGTTAAGAAGTTATAGTCATATTTACACACACTTCAGTCAATTGCATGTTGTGATTATATAGAGATACCGAAAAGATGAAATGGACAAAAAAAAAGGAACTGATGTTAGACTTTTTTTGGACATTTTACAATCATAAGATAGCCAGCTAAGTGCAATCAGGGACAGATATATTTCTCCTCAAAACAGTGAGTAATGATAGTCAGTGGTGTAGATTTAGCAAGCTAACATCTGGGTAGGTTGATCGTAAATAAATTATCCTGTTTATTTGCTTATTTACTCATTAGTTTTTTTCTTTTGCAATAAGCAGCCATGTTGAGTCAGCTTCAATGGTTAAACTCAATGGAACTCAAGAGTTCAGGACACCATTCCAGACTCCTTAGTCAGAATTCTGATTTGAGGTTTTCTGTTTTTTTATCGTTCTGATTCTGAGCATTCTGAATTACAGGAATTATGAGATTTGCAGCCTCTCTGTGAATGCAGTAATCGTCTCATAATAGTCTGGTATGTTTCTTTATTAAATGTGGCTAGGACTTGCCTACTTTCACAAAAAAGGGCATTTGACCCACAGTGAAATCAGGCAACCGCAGACCTTTTCCAGTGCGTGTCGATCAACACGCAAGAATCCTATTCATCCGCTGCCAACTCTTTCAGAGAACTTAAATAACTTTTTTTAATCCAGTAATTTTGTCTCAATCTAAGAAACCTATTGTGTTCAAAAGTTTGTCATCTCTGTAACCAAGACTGGTGCCAATTTTCTGATGCTTGTGGCCAGAAACTTACAAAACACCTTGATAAGCCAGAGCTAAAACTGTTTATAATATGTAATAACAGCTTTATTAATAATAAATGTATTCACTGGATTTAAAACAATTTTAGATTCCAATCTAGGATTCATTGGGCAGTTTTTCGGATTGACAGATCTCTAAAGCACTATGGATTGGGTAATATGAAAGAATAATCCCATCATATGACGACATTTTTATTATAAGTCCTATAGACTTCAAACTTTTTTTTTCAAACTTTTTTTTTGTAAGTTTTTTCAAACTTTTTTTGTGCCACGAACCAGTTTAATGTCAGACAATATTTTCACAGACCGGTTTAATGTCAGACAATATTTTCACGGACCTGCCTTTAAGGTGGGCGGATAAATACAACAAAATAAAATGTTGTATTTAAAAACAAAAACTGGTATTTTCTAAATTTAATAATAAATGTGAATCCACTGTGTTGTTCTTTCTCTTTTGTTCATTTTGAATTTAGCGCTAATGTATTATGTGTTACTGGCCGGAGCAGACTCTTTAAGAAGGTAGCGGATGTGGGTAAGACGTGACCGACATGCATCAAGAGTGCAGATAATAAATTAAACGAAAATATTGTAAGTTATGTATTCTTTCTGTGCGGCCCGGTACCATTTGACCCAGTTGGCCCAGGGGTTGGGGACCACTGCTATAAACCATTGTTTTTTTACTTTTTGGGGCCATCGACTCAGATCAACAATGGAGATGAAGTTCACGTGTTCATGTCATCAAATATAGTGAGAGGGCAGATGCCGGAAACACCCCGAGTACCATGCGTGCTTCAGTACGGCTACTTTAATAGCCATCTTTTGTCGGTTAATATATACTGTGTTATACAGTGAATAACACTGATTATCACTTCATCATGGCACCTGTTAGTGTGTGAGATATATTAGGTAGCAAGTGAAATTTGTTCTCAGATTTTAACCTGTTAGAAGCAGGAAAATGGGCGAGCATAAGGATTTGCGTGAGATTGACAAAGGCCAAATTTTGTTGGCTAGACGACTGGAGCAGAGCATCTCCAAAACTGCAGCTCTTGTGCTCAGTGGTCCAAGGAAGGTACCGTGGTGAACTGGCAACAGGGTCATGGGAGTCCAGGGCTTATTGATAAATGTTTTATGCCCGGATCTGGTAATTCTGTTCAAATTGCCAGAATTCTGAAAATCATAGAAATTACAGAGCTTTTAGCTGCTTTCAATTAAAAATTACAGTATGATATATTATTAGGGTTTTTATTAAGATGAACATATAAACAATGTCATATAACAGAAATTTCGATAATAGCACAGAATCAATATTGGAACAATCAACAATGGGTAGAATCTGCCTGGCAATACTAAAAAAACATGCAGTAAAAGCCAACTAATATTTGGTGTTCGCTGAACTGCTAACACTCCCTCCAAAAAACAACCACACGATATTGTTTACCATTTATGCATTATTAGGTGAAGCCTCATATATATAATAATATATATAAGTATATAAGTTTTTGCCTGAAATAAACACACTCTCAAAACACTATACACTGCCTTCACTCTCTGATTGCTTAACGCTCTCCACATCCTTCTGACCTTGCCGGGATCCTCAGGTCAAACTCATTAATCCGTCTTGTGAGACTGAAATGTGGCGACGGCTTCCTGTCTACTTTTTATTCACCTCTGCACTAACTGCTCTAGACACCCACCATCCCCATCCCCCTCTCCATTCCTAGAACGATTCCAACAGCGAAAGGCCTTGTTCTGTTCTCCACAGAGCCACCGTGCACCACATGAGCTCCCTCAGGTCTTCTACAGCGGATCAGGGTCATTGTTTATGCGTAGTCAAATGTGAACTCTGGCGGGAAACGTGATGGTATTCCCAACAAAATTAAAATGCATGGTTCTCTCTGTCTCAGTTGTCTGTGAATCGCTAATGATCACAGCTTGATTATTAAACAAAAACTGCTTCGGGACTCGTGCGTCAGAGCTGATTGCCAGCATCGCCCCACCCCCAACAGACCACCAGTCAAATGACAAAGCATAGCATGAACATGCTACAAAAAACAATAGCAACATCACGGAAATTGTCTCTTCACTAAAAAAATTTCATTCAGCTGTTAACCACTAAAACTATTACCTAAATGGTGCCGTTACACAATGTGTTTGTGTCAAAACCCACTGCAAAACAATGGTGAAATCTGGATGCTTAATGATGTCCTAATGGTCCTTATTGGTACCAGTAGGAAGCACCATGTGATCTTAAAATTGCCAGAGGTTTTCTATTTGTCCTTGTGATCCAGACATAACATGCCGCCTAAAGTAGGCAACAAATTACAAGTCGAAGCCCACAGATGCTATTCCGATTTCCATTAAAACCAACACAATTTCCATTATAACCAATAAAGCCATAACAAATTCTATTAAGAGGTTTTTATCGTTTAGTTTTTTCAGCAGGGAAGTTTCAAGGTGTTTCCACATTAGGCAAAATTGCTCCAGTGCCCAGTTTTAATTGTAAGAATCAAAGTGAACAGAATCAGTTTCTCGTTTGGTATACATCTTTATCTATTCCAACTTCTATATTGTTTACTTAATCATACCAAATCCATTTGCACAACAGACTCAGACAAAGCCTGCTTACAGCCAATAAAGGGGCATCCAAACATTAGTACATCTGAACATCATAAAAATGGACCTTGTTTGGTAAATGGGAAGAATTGAATTTCCCCATCAACCTTTTATCCACAGCCGAACTTCTTCGTTCTAATTGCCGTAAATACTCCTGGAGAAGTTGAGATGTTTAGTGAGGGTTTTTTTGCATGCTTAATAAGTTCGTTCCACTTAATTACAGCTTGCTGTTTTAACCAGAACAACCCCGCCTCATTCGGTTTTACGACCGGCTTTTTTTTAAAAAGAACTGGCTTCACAAGATATTCATTAAAAAGCGGTATCTGAGCATACTACATATTTGGGAAAGACCCTGATCCTGTCCGTGATCCCAGTATATTATATATGTATATTCCTCACTGAACTCGAAAAAAATGTCAGACTCTAGATTTTTTTCTGGGTTACAATTATACACTATTGTTTCTTGTATCCCTGAGACGTCACAAATACTTTTCAGGGCTTGTGTAATTGGAATTGTAAAGGAAGAAATCTATTTAACTGTTTCCCATTTTTGGTAAATCCCATTCCAAATGATGCATTTTCTTCATTTCTCTTAACAGCGGTTACTTGTGGACATTAATTCATTAATTAAGAACTCTTTTCAAACACACACAGGCCTCCGGGTAAAGAGTGCAAATCCCGGGACGCCCCGGCCTTTTGTTTATAACGTTACACACAGCCAAGCTTTCTCCGAAAGAAAGCTGCAGACAGTCGGCAAACAGAAGCTAATCAATAATATCTATAATCTCAAACCACAGTCTTGGTGAAATGTTTACACCGGGAAAGCACATGCTTAATGTTTGAGAATGTGAGTGCTGAGGTCTCTGGATTGCTCAAGCCAAGCCTGACGTGAGCTGGCTGACTTTTAAACACAGTGTCCTTCAGTCCCCCAGTTGACGTCTGACTCCACGCAGAATGCTCCTGCGCATTCCTAATCGCGCTCGCTGGCTCAGGGCCTCAGCCAGGTGCTAATAAGGCTTGCATTCTTTATTCATCCCGCGTCATTTGCATTTCCAATGAGTCGGTGCGGGAAAAACTCACCGCGTTAATGGGTTCAGCGAAATGGCTAAAACAGAGGACGCTTTCTCATCACGTTTTCTTCCCCAACCCACGCTTTTTTTCCCCCTTAATATAATCGTAAATAAAAAATGCAATCCGAGTTTCATGATAGACGTTATTCATTTTCCTTGCCCAAAGAACACTTGCAAATTTTGCAGAAATATCATGCGACTTCAATGATCATTTCTTCACTGCTCTTAAAGGAGAAAAATTACTAATTAAAGGCAAACTTATCATTCAGAATAACAAGCCAGGTTGTACTTCCAAAAACATCAAATGAAAACACATTTTACGGTTTAAATATTTGTAAAACATATTCTGAAATATGAAAAAATTCCATTGCGTGTATAAAACTAAAATTCATTTTCACACATCGCTGACCTTTCGTTTCTGCCAAGTTCCAATACACCACCTGCTACATAATACAAGATAGAAGGTTGTAAAAGACATGCTGTTAGCTGCTTCTACTCTTATTGATTTGCCTTTTCCTGTATTTTCAAATGTTTTTTATACAATGCCATATATGTTGGGCTATTTTTATGGTTTGAAAAATAAAAATCAACCACATTTCTGACTGAATAATGAAAGGATTTTTTTATTTATGTTTTCAGCCCTACACCCACACACACCCACAAAACACATTTCTATTGACTGCAGAACAAAATCAAACCAAACTGAATAGCAAAGCCATTAAAGTGACTGGCATTTATCTCATTTATACAACTGAGCGATTGAGGGTTAAGGGCTTTACTCGGGGTGGTGCTGGGATTTGAGCTCAGGACATTTCTAAAGTCCAAAACCGTAATCACTGAGCCACTACTTCAGACTACTTCTCTACTTCTTTTTCTTCTTCTTCAGACTTCTACTTGAAATGTACATTCAAAAATGAATACCTCTGGCTGGACTACTTCTCTGGCACAGCTACTTCTGCTCCATCTCCTGTAAAACTCTCTTTTTTATTTTTTATTTTGGAAATAAGTCGATCGGAGAAAAAAAAAGCCTTCAACATGATCGATATAACAGAAATGTGCCATGGTGAAGAAGCACTTTAATCCGTGTGCGGGTGTTTAATTTTCTGCTTGATGTGCTCCTTATGCTTACCAGTCAGCCTACAATTATTGACTTGGCCTCAGGAAATAGGGATCCATCTCTACAAAAAAAACACTTTTAATAAATGATTAGATCTTTGGAAGACTCACGTCACTATAAGGGGTCTACAGCACGTAGCAAGACTTAGAGAAAAGCTTAAAGACTTTTTTTTTTCGTGTCACTACCTATATCTGTTATAATAACCATTGTTAAAAATGTTATACGAATGAAATTTCATTGAATTAAAGCAATATCTGGTTCTTCTCATAACTGGTACAACAAGGTTGTAGGCACACACTTGTATAGAATGCCTTTAGGTGTTTAAGAATTAAAATTACCCTTCACTTAAACTAGGAGACCCAAACCTCTTAAAGCATGACAATGCCCCTTTGCACAAAGCCAGCTCCATGAAGATATGCTTTACATGGGTTAAAGTGGAAGATCTTGAGTGCCCTACTATAAACCTCTGAACCGAAACCCTATTGAACAACTTTTTCAATTAATTGGAACGCTGACTGCATCCCAGGCCACAAATCTCCACAAAACTTAGTGGACCATCTTCTCAGAGGATTGGAGGATATTATAACAGCATATTGAGACTAAATCTAGAATGGGCTACACGAATCTTTTGGTCAGGTGTCCACAAACTTTTGTCCATATTGTGTATGTCCAACTGAAAAATATCAACATATATTGTAATTAACATGTTTGTATTGTGTGCATAGAATTCAATAAATACAATTTGAATAAAGATTTGCATCCTCTCGTCTGGGTTTGTTTCTGTTCATCACCCCATTTATATATATTTTTTATTATTTGTTCAAACTTTTTTTTTTAGACATAAAAAGAGCATTCACAGAGAAGACTCATTACACGAACACAGCAAGATGCCAAGCAAAGAATAAACGAATTAGGATTCAGAATTGGATAACCGTGTCATTGTTGATTGTGAAAGCCGGAGTGAATGCTCCTCAGCATAAATAGCCAACAAGCAGCGGACCTCGTCATTGTCCCGGGTCAACACACGGCTCAAGCTGATTAGCCTGAACGCAATAAAAACCTGGCTGACCAGACGCGAACAGACAGCTCCGGAATGCTCAGCACTTCTGTATTTGTCTTGGATTGCATTTATGTTTGAAACAATCAACACACCAATTAAAGAGTTGTCACACTTTGGTACTTTTTTTTATTTTCAGACCCGGAGCTGTTCATCAAGAGATTGTTCAACTGTAAAAGCTGTTTGAAATCCAGGTGCAATGCAGGGAACCAATTTCTCAACTCAATAAAAATGGTGACCTGGGGTTTGCTTTAAGGACTGGGGATGAGTAAAAGGCTTTATGATGGTGTATAATGTCGTGGTCTACAGATGAAATTAAAAGATCAAAAACGCAAGTGAATACAAGCCAAAAACAATCATTCCGATACACATTTTATAGCTGTATCATATCTCCTGATCATCTTGTAGATCACATATTGGTATTTATTAGACACATCCAAATATCAATGTTTCTACAATCGGTTCTTCAGTTTGATGACTTAATAACATACACAAACACACTACATACATAGTGAAAAATATTATGTCATGGTTTTAATGTTTAACAGCTGGCTGTTTGCAATGTTACTTGTAGTGGAAACCATGAGAATATAATGGTTTCTACTGTTTTTTTTTTTTTTTAAGGAGAACTATTGATCTGTTTTGGATCCTACAGTTGTTATATCACTACCAGATCTTTTAGACTAAAATAGTTCTGGCCTCCACAGACGCCTCCATGATCGTGACTATTGTGACATACACAAAGCTTACAGCTTGAATAAGTCAGACGTGCAATCCATGTAAAAGAAGAGGAATTTGTATTTCATTCCATCACAGTTATCTCTCGATCTGCTTCCATCCGAATAAAATAAAAACACACGAATGAAACACCACAGTCTAGCAAGCGAACTTTACTTCAGATTCTCACACATTCTCTCCGATTCATATTCATACACTGTGAGCTGAATCAGGTGCGTTCATGTGTTAGCTACATTTCGGCCAATAGTGACTCCTTTCTTTACAAAATCAGACGTGAGGCTCTTTGCCACCACACAACAACTTACCCAAGAAAGCAGCCCCAAATACAATCATTATTCCTGAACAACTAGCTAAAGGAATCAAGGAAGGATTTAGTGAGGAGAAATCATTTGTTAAACTTGTATGTTTTACCCAAGTTATACTTCTAAACACAAATCAAAATTTTCCTTAATATGCCGTGCATTGCAATCCATACAGATTACTGCTCTGTGAACATATTTACATTTCTTCATTTGGCAGGCTTACAACTGGGGCAGATTCCAAGCCAAGAGCGGATCTTAGCAGTTGACGGTTTGCTCAAAGGCCTAGCAGTGGTCCTTTGGGTGCGATGGGTTTTGATCTTGACACTGTATTTATAGATATAAACTGTTCCCAAACTGTTTGGTCAGAAGGTGTTGATTTAATTTCTTTCAACAGCATCACATCTGACAATTGTTAGGGCTATAATTCTATTCACGGGTTTATATTATCCTGCTTGCTTTAATGTTTTCCCCTTTACACTCCACATAACCTAAGCCTAATCGTATGCAGATTAAAAAACGAGGTTTGTAAGAAAGTAAAAGGTTTCAGCATTGATATGGTGACACTTTCTTTAAAGGGAGTGTTTATGTATATTGTTGGAAAGAGTCTCCAAGGTCTGTTAAAGAGGCAATACTGATTCCTTAAACTTTTCTCCATTGGGAAGTCCTTTGAGCTTCAGGTATTCATTTGGAGACAGAAAAGAGATAAATACCAATTGGGGACTGTTTTTCATAGCTACAAGAAGAAGAGTGTAAGAGAAACATCATAATAATTGTTTAAAAAAACTATAATCACTAGCAATTGCCATTGCAATTTTTGGTGATATTTAGCTTCTCATGACCCAGAGTCCAGTGAAAAATCCATCATGTTCAACCTAATTTCTACACACATCTTCATACAAGTGCTGGCAAACACATCAACATAATATCAAAAGCTTTTATCGATTCATTTATCTTCGAAGTGTCCTTCCCAGTGTTGTCCTGTCCTCAGTGGTCCAGAAAAAGCAACGCTCTGACTGAGACAGGAATACATTTTGATTTGGTTGCAATAAACCATGTGCACATGGAGATGCACACAGATGAGTTTTAGTTGGAAGAAAAAAAAATGTGTGCATGGAAAACGTGACACAGGAACTTGAGCTTAGGAACAACTAAACCATCTCTACTTTGCTCATCTATCACTCATATCAGCTGATCTACATTTTATACTGTTTCTTAAAAATTTTATTTGAATTTTTTTCATTGCATATATGCATTGTTAAACACATACTCAATGAAACAGCTAATGACCTTACCAGTATCCTATCCTCTGTGAAGATCGTAACCATTTCAAACCACACCTTTTCCTTGAACATCAATATTATACTCGTTCTAATTAGCCTAGCTTTTCAACTAGTAAAATCAGATCTGACCTAACTACTGTGCATACCCTTTATTTTTTGCAATTAATGTAGAAATTAAATTCCTGGAACCTGAAATCCTTGAATTTACACTCAAAACCCTCCTGTCCCCTGTTATAAAGTTATTACACAGGCACAGAAGAACAGACCTTCTTCATTAGAAGATATTTAATTAAAGCCTAGAGATGCTTGGATATGGGAAGGGGAAGCTCAGTGGTTAAGGCTCTGGGTTACTGATCAGAAGGTAAGGGGTTCAACCCCACTATTTCCAAGTTGCCACTATTGGGCCCTTTAGCAAGGCCCTCACACCTCTTTGCTCCAGAGGTGCTGTATCATTGCTGATCCTGCGTTCCGACCCCAGCTTCCTAACATTGATGGGATATGTGAGGAAAAAATTTCACTTGCCAGATTGTAGTTAGTAATACTAGTAGTACTAGTAGATAGTAGTTAACTAATCATTTTTTATAGGAATTATAAGAAACAAACATATAGGCCTAAACAAATACATTCATTAATACACTTTTATAACTTTATAACCGCTTTATCTCTGTAAAGCTGTGTTGAGCGTTAAGACAATTCCTATTGTTAAAAGCACTACACAAATAAAAAATACCTGAATTAAATTAGATTTATCATACATGGGCCTTGTGATGGTCAGTAAAAATACAAAGCAGACAGATCATAGTCTGATATCAAATTCCTTTATCATTTGATGAAGTGTATTAGTCATGAAGGGAAATTTGTAGCTATCCAGCCCCAATCTGGCAACCCGTGTTCCTCCGGTTGAGCCCTGGTGCGCGTTACATGGAGCTTCTCTGTGTTCGATGCAATCAACAGGCAAAACAAGGAGGAAACCATTGACATTTGTGGTTCTGAACCCGAGGTTTAGGGACGGTATAAGGGACTCTATAAGCGGAAAACTGAGAGATGGAAGCTGAAGTTTGGTTGCACTCATACTAAGAGAGACGGAATGAAAAATCCCAGCACGTAGCGCCTCGCGTGCAAATCAATTCAGCATCTCATTTGCATTTGGGAGAATAAAGCAGATCCGTGCTGCAGTGTGTGTTACAAAGCTCCGGGATAACGGGATCGCAGGTTTCAGACACACCGATGCTGATAATAAGACAGAGAGAAAGCACGCATTTGCAGGCTGAGAGATCCGCGCAGGAAGGCTGCGTGGGGGGAAGGGGGGGAGGACGGATGCAGGCGCTCACAGCCGCAGCTTCTCCTTCTTTTGTTTACAAAACACGTTTAAATGCCGAGCTGGACTCTGATCTCACCTGCCGCAAAGCTTCCCGAACAAACAAGACACCAGAATTGGGACTTACCGGACGGATTGACGGCGGCGGGTGTTGCCATGATGTCGCCTCGGTGCGAGAAAAAAAAACAAAAAATTACACGACACCAGTGATGGGCGAATCGCGAGCGAATCGCTTTCTGTCCGGACGACTCGACATATGCGAGTCGATTCACCCCGAACCGACTCCCTTACACGAAGGAGCCGAATAAAACTGGCTAGTCTTTGTTATAACTTAATAATTAAAACTCTGCACAACAGTAACCGTGCACTTTACAAGGAGAGACAACAACATCTCACTACATATTTAATCTTCACCTCTCTAACATCTATTACTATCATTATTAAACACATACTGTACATTAAATAGAATTGAGTAAAACAATTAAACCGAATAGAGAAAAACAAAATAGAACGGAATACAGTGGAATGGAGCAGAACAAAATACAATAGAATAGAATAAAACCGAGTCAAGAAGAATTAAATAATATCTTTTATTAGTCATATATACATTACCGCATTGTAAAATTATTTTTTCGTATTTTCCAGCTTGTTCAGAAGCTGTGGTCAGAGCCCAGGGTCAGTCATGATACAGCCCCTCTGGAGGGCCCAACAGTGGAAACCCTTTTCCTGATCTCCCAATCAAGAACCCTGAGCATCAGTGCAGTGCTAAATAAATAAATATATAAAATTGTTTATACACACATATATATATATATATATATATATATATATATATATATATATATATATATATATATATATATAAACAAAATTTTTGCCAGGATTCTCCGGGATACATTTCGAAGCAATTGTTTTTAGAGTGGTGCAGGAGTCGCACGTGTCCTGGATTCTCTTTATGAACGTCTTGCCATTATCACTATTTGTGTATTTATATATATCCATGCTCTATCCATGCTTACCAAACCCATACAAACCCAGCACCAGGTATTGCCATGTAATAGTATTTGGAAAGTGTAGTATTGTGTGCTTGATGAAATTAACAACACTGGTATAGTGAAACTAATAGGTAACCGATCTCTCTCAGGATTAGGAATGCAAGGCAGTGCCTCTAATGTGTAAATGTACATGTCTTATGTACATGTCTTTGGATATTCATCTCTGAATTTGTTTTTTAACACAAAGCCTACAAGAGAAGACGTTGCTGCTGTTTATAACTCTATACTATCAGAATATTCAAGCTCTGACATTTCCTCTACTTCATCTATCTCATTTAGAAGGTACACAAAACTGCTTTGCAATCAAACTCACAGTTTTTGTTGTTGTTGTTGTTGTTTGTTTCTTTCTTTTTTTTGTACCTGCTCACGCAATTTTGCAGTGAATTTTATTTGGCTGTTTCACAAAAGTGAAAACAGCAAGAGTCTGACCAGGGCGATACTAAGGATGAGCAGATAAACAATGAATGCATCACACAATAACGAATGCAGATGTTCTTTGTCTATAAAGTTTATAAATAATTAGTATGAGAGTAAAATCCTTCTGCTCATGTGACTTTTTAATGATTAATATCTAGCAGGATGCATGTCCCAATGCACATCAACTTATCACCAACAATCTGTCTGTATATTTGTTTAGAACACGTTCAATCTGAAAAAATGTTTGACAAATCCATCTGTCAGTACAATAACAGGAGAGATTACAGACATTTGATTTAATTGTTCTGAATTAATAATGCTATGAAAAGATTGCACTTTTTGTCAGATATTTATTACCAATCTACCAAAACATGTACATTTACTTTGAAATAAGACTTTTGTTAAGTATTTAAAATAAGTTTTTACATGACAGACTATTAAGTGTAAAGGCTTTGTGTTATAGCACTCTATAAAATATTATTCTGATGAATCGAAATACTGAAGTTGGTGATAGAAGCAATGGTGATATTGGTAACTCCTTTTGTGATATATTGAATAAACTTCTTTTCATAGGAAACTTTTTAACAATTATAGCTTTTTAATTAATTTTTGTAAATTGGATGCAAATCTTTAAATGAACACATTAATATAAACATATAAGTGCTTCTGTTATAAAAGATTTATCAGCACTTTCTGATCAATCAGAATAATGTATTATTCAGTGCTGTGGCTTAATCATATTTAATACTGCCTTACTGGTGTCATTTGATACACAATTATGTCTGTTCTAACGATTTAAATGTAATGAATACATCCTAGGGATATATGAAGAAAAAACCTGAGCTGGTACTTCACAAAGAGCACACACATATCATGTGCATAAGAATAAAATAACACTGAGTGCAGTTATTAGTATTAAAAAACAAAAGTGAGAAGCTCTTTAGGCTTCTTTTGTACAGCTTAAACAAGTCAAGTGTGAAAATGATCTAGTGTTATAAGGCCAAGGACATAAGATCAAAGCCTAATTTAAGCAGTATTTCCTCTGAGCAATCTTTTTTAACCTGCTGCCATAAACCAATCAAACACATCTCCACAAATAGACCCTTATTAAGGTCATTATCCAGAATCCTCTTTCTTTCAATCTCTGTTTTTAATTAAGTTTAACAGACCGTCTACTTTTTTTTTTTTTGGCCACATCAAGGTGGTGCAGCCAAAAAATCCTTGAATGTATATAGTTGAAATGTTTCTCTGACCAAGCCACCCACAACAACCCTCCAAAGAGTAAATACTGTGTGCTTATTACATACACTGCTGTTTGTTCCAAGGCTGCGGTAAAGATCATTAAACTGAAATAACTCAAAGCTTTAGATTTCTCATTCTGACCTGTGGGTGACACTCATCATTTAGACTTTTATAGTAAAATAAGCTGGGCTTTTGCATTTTTCACACCAATAAAAGCTATAAGTGTTTTATTGTTGGTAAATTGGTCATATAGCTTGACACGCCAGAAACAGGACAAGCCGACTGCAGGCTGGAGTCCAGACAATCCTGATGATCCAGACAAAAATGTGTAATATGTTCTTTATGTTCTATCCTTTATTTGTTCACCACTTTGGACTTGTCTTTTAAGACTTTCTACACTAAACAGCATTGGTCTTGACTGATCCACTACAGTTACGATAAGGGTAAAAGTGTATAACAGAGTTGCACTAGTCAGTAAACAGTAATTTACATTCACTTATCCCTGCTGTTTCAAAGACAACTAGTTGATCAGGGATTGGGGAGACAGATCACAGAAATAAAGGCAAGCAGTTGGTTGAGAAAGCATGCAAAATTACATTGTTGTTCTAAAAGAATTTTTGAATTGGTGGACTAACTCTATAGACAATATTTTCCATAGATGTGCACATTGTCATTGTGTTAAGAAATGTAAGAAGTTTTTGGGTTTTTGTTTTTTTTTACTTTCATTTATTTTAAAGAATGAACATGTGTGTAATTGTCTAAAGAAATTCCTCCTTGTAGTTTTTTTGTATAAAAGTCACTAACACTCAGTGGATCCAGATTTGTTGAGGCTGGTGTTGAACATAATGGTTGAACTTCTGGGTCATTAACAACCTAGAAAAAACATCCTTGATTCTGCTGTAGAAAGCATATCCAATGCAGTGGTTAAAGTATTAGAGTACTGCTGGGAAGGCTGTGAGTTCAAACTATCATGTTAAGCAAGGCTGTTAACCCAACAATGAAAAATTTACCCTTTCTTGTATGATATAGAGGGAGATCCCTGGTGGTCTAGTGGTTAGGATGCGGCGCTCTCACTGCTGCGGCCCGGGTTTGAGCCCCGGTCAGGGAACCAACCCCAGCCATTAGAGTTACACAAGCTAGTGCACTCTTAGTGCCGGTCCCAAGCCCAGACAAATGGGGAGGGTTGCGTTAGGAAGGGCATCCAACGTAAAAAACATGTGCCAAATCAAACATGCAGATGATCCGCTGTGTCGACCCCTAATGGGAGAAGCCGAAAGAAAGTTTTGTATGATATTGTGGACTTTGTTGACAGACAGCTTCTATGCTGCTTGCTTTCAGTTCCAGACTCAACTATTGCAGCCGAGCAACAAGCTTTTCCATATAAGTGCATTGAATTAGTCCTTTAATAGTGCAGTATGATCAGCATTTAACTGCATTAATAGAATAACATCAGACAGCAATTTCCTCAGTCAACGCAAAACACACTGCCCACTGGCATGAGCCACTAATTAGAGCCTGAGTCAGTCAAATTGCTTCTGTGGTCAAGTGTTAGATTAAGTAAATTTTTCTTGTAGTTGAGTA
The DNA here is from genome assembly GCF_014805685.1 of Silurus meridionalis. NCBI lineage: Eukaryota > Metazoa > Chordata > Actinopteri > Siluriformes > Siluridae > Silurus > Silurus meridionalis. The sequence continues at coordinate 9,158,353 of NC_060892.1, forward strand.
CAAAATACTAATATTATTCATACTAAAATATGATTCCAGTAAAATTACTCCTTTCACATTTCTACTTGAATTGAAGTACAAAAATACCTCTTTTGAATGTACTTAATTTTAACAAAAATAAAAGTACTGATCAATATGAAATGCAATATATGTAAAGAAAAAAAAATAAGTATTAGGACACCTGACATTTCCAGCCATGTGTGATTTTTCCACAAATTGTTACCACAAAGTTGAATAGGATGCTTTTGGATGTGAGGGTTTTTTTTGTTTGAATTTTTTCTTCACTTGAACTAGGAGACCCAAACCTGTTCCAGCATAACAATTTCTCACAAGAGTTTCCGCAATGTAAATTAAGGAACTTCTTACTGTGTGCCTGTAACAATAGAAAACTCTTACCTGAAATTGTATGATTTGCAGAAGAATGTAACACTTAACTGCATACATTCTAAAAATATACACTATTTGGACTAAAGTTTTTGGACACCTGACCACCAGATTCATGTTCTTTTTGACCATCCCATTCTACATTTAGTGTCCATTTGCTGTTATAATTAACCACCATCTTCTGGGAAGATGTTCCAGTAGTTTATAGTGAGGAAGCCTGACTGCACCCCAGAGGAGTTCCAAATCATTCCAATGGTGTGTAATAGGGTTGAGGTCAGAACTCCATTCCAAAAGAATCTGAGAGGTTATGGTTATAGCATTGTGTCTTATCTTGTAAAGCAATTTATGTTTTCACTTCAAAATAGTGCAGCATGATGTAAATTGTGAAATGGAGAGTTACAAGTAAGATATAAGACTTTAAAATGTAGTAAGGTTTTACAATATAAATATACTTAATACTCTACTGAAGTAAAGATAAAGTACAAACAAAAGTAAACTGACATACAATGAAAAAAGTATTAGTTGAAAGAAAATTGACTGTTTGATTAGTCACCTACTTTTTTTTATTCCTAGTTGACTAAGAGATAAACTATCTATTTTTATTAAAGTATACCTTTATCCTGTGATATACAATAATGACTGATGACTAATACAATTAGATGCCTTTACTGTACATTGCTCACTGGATCACACACCCCTTTAGACTGCACCACATTAGCGCAACTGACATTATTTTTGTATTTGGTATATGTTTTTTTTGTTTGACATGTGAGACGGTTGTTATCTATGACTCTGGCCTCTGTGTTAAACCTCACACTGATAACTAAAACAGCATCTTAGAAATGTTGTATCTGCATGTTTTCTCCGAGATAATTGTAATGCATTGCTCACTGGCTAAAGACAAATTACACTCTGTACAGAATGCTGTGTCTTTCCTCAAACATGGAAGAATGAGCACATTGCTGCAGTGCTGGATTCCTGGTCAATATAGAAAATTATTTATAGACCTTTTTTTTTTATATAAATTGATTGTGGAACTTGAATTCATTTCTGAACAAACACACAACACTAACACCAAAGTGCTTTTAATGTATTCGTTCTCAAACCATGCAACTCCATATAAGTATTTTCTCTTTTTGCTTCAGTTTTTCTGTAGGTTAATGTATATAAATAATAATTAATTTAAAAGTTTATAAAAAATATATATATATATATATATCATTAAAAAGAAAAATGCTACTTGATCTCAATTACATATTATTTATTATTTGATTATTTATTATATTATTGTACTTGATTTATATTATTTCTTTTTTTTTTTTCCTTTCTAGTTTTACATTCGCTTTTTCCTTTTATGCTGGCATTTATTTGCCATTGAACAATAATTTAAATGACTTCCTCCTCTTCTACTTTTTCTTCCTATTCTTCTTTTTATTCTTATTATTGTGAGATTTAGTATTCTTTAGTGGCACAAGTCAGCACAATGGAAATAACCTCATGCTCTTCATTCACTGTTAGCCACATTAGCATATACATTCAGGCTTTTTCTATTAACACATCCATTCCCTTTGTCATGGTTCTTACAGTGCAGTTAGTCTGTCATTGAATTCAAATATTAATCAGTCCTCTAGAGAACAACTTTAAAGTCTGGAGGTTTATGGTCCAGTTTTGAACTTCTGCTGTTCTGCAGTTTTTATTTTACCCCAGTTTTCTTTCTACATACTTTCAGAAAAGCAGCAGCACCTGAGTGTCCTAAATGCAAGAAAGTAATGTGTTGATTTTAGGTTAGATTGTATAAGTGAAACCTTGTATGAGTAGGACCATTACTCAGATCATAGATCTGGACACAGGTTTCAATACAAGTTTTCTGTAAAGGAAGTAGGACAATAGAAATATTTAAATTCTCATTTATATTCGAGTAACAAAAGAAAAGATGCTAAAAAGCTAATCATCTGAGCCATGCTTGACAAAATATACAGCTGTGCTTACACTAGCTAAGACTGCTCTACAACATGACAATTACAAAATAATTGTTATGAATTAAGCATATTAGATGCATGAAATGGACTTTACAACCCCTGTAATCAAATTCCAACCAGAAATGTGCATGCAGAGAGATTATATACACACTAGAACGTCAAAAATGGTTAGGTACATTTATGGCATTTTGGAGACACCCTTATTGAGAGCAGCTTACTACTGAACAGTTGATGCTCAAGAACCTATCAGTGGTAGCGCTGGGATTGGAACTCATGACCTTCCAATCCAAGGTCCAATGCCTTTACCCTTGTGCTAACATTTCTACTGGTTGTCAGTATTTGCCAGTATTGTCCATGTCTACCTTTAATAAAATTCAAATACAACCTGAAAGATTTCATAATGTACAATCTTTTTTCCATTAAAAGTTTTTAGAAACGTGTCTGGGTTTGTTCTTTTTGGAATCAGTTTCCTACACCACACAAAGTGCCATTTAACTGGCACCAATAGAAAATTAGCCCTACTTCATTACAACGTAAAGAGAGCAATGCAGCAGATAAACTAATTATTTTCTCGCTATCAGTTGCATCGTGCTCATCACAAGCATGGCTTGCTAGCTAAGCTGAGCTGCATCACTTTTCTGCATTGCAATGAAATTTGAGTGCAGTGTTTGCTTCCTTATCTATTCTAATTTGGATTTCTTATCTAATATGACATTAAATGATGGTGAAAAATGTTTTTCAGGAGCTAACAGCAAAATGTGAATCTATTGATCTACCGTATTTATCGGACTATAAGCCTCTACCTTTTTCCCACGTTTTGAACCCCACGGCTTAAACAACGAAGCGGGAGAGAAATAGTTGTGAAAGGAAGAAGGAAGACAGTGAACAATGACTTTCTTGGTCGGCTACTGTTTAGATACAAGCCGTTGTAACGCGTTGAGTCTGGGTCATGGGAGAGCTCGCTATCCCTCCAGTTGCAACAGAAATCATATAAGCACAGACAGGTTTCCAAAACTCATGCTTTTTTATTTTTCTTGGCAACAGCGTTACGGTTTAGTCAAAGAAACTTAGAAATGAGCATCAGAAAATAATAAGGACATAATCCTCGGCCTTGCACACATGCAGTAATACCGGAAAAATGTGGCGGAGGCTATTCCCAAAATGCCACTGTGCTCTTAAAGAAGCCACAATATATTTCACCCGTTACACCCTGTAACAGACACTGTCTTTTGTTAAAGCCTGTGTAAAGTTCATTAGTTTCAGTGTAGACAGCTTATAGACAGGTGCGGCTTACTTATGTTTAAAATAAAAATCTTTGTAAAATTCAGTGGGTGCGGCTTATATATGGGTGCGCTTAATAGTCCGGAAATTACGGTAGATATTTTGTACATGTAATGGATATATAGGTAAAGGGTCTTTTTATTTGTCACATGTTTAAGCTGGGGTAAGAACACATGGTCAGCCATGATATAGTGCCCCTGGCACACAAATGGTTGAAGGTCTTGCTCAGGGCCCATACTGGTGCCATACTACCCCAACCTTCTCAACAGTAACCCAAAGCCTTAACCACTGAGCTACAGTAACACCTATATAAATATGTTTTTTATGTCTCCTTCTGGATGAAACCTGCAGACACTTGCCATCATTTTAGAGGTCTGGAAATATTTTTGATTATTGAATATTAAATATTTAGTTTACTGAACTCTGACATGCGATATTTGAAAAATGGAAAAAAAAAGGAATTTTTTTTGTTATGAATTATGCTTTGAATGGCAAATGCAACAGTCACACATTTACATGGTTTAATTAAAAATGCCAATCCATAAGTAGACCTATGGACACAGGTCTTTGTTTAAATTGTGGCACAAATCTCTGTATTTACACTATATAACATCTTTCTCTGATCTTGTTTTTTCTGAACACGTTTCCTTACAGACTTGTTGCTTTGGTAACTACTCCAACAGCTTCAAAAAAAACATTTGAACAATCCATTCCAGCTAACTCAGTAATCCATGCACAACCAACCGGCTTTAGACCCATATTTATATCAAATCCACAAAGATTGTTAAGTCAGGCATAACTAACACTGCAAATGCTGTTTTTTTTTTTAATCTTTGAACATTTTCTGTAAAAATCAGGCGAGAATGATAAAAGTTATTTTATTCCATGCAGGTTTTCTGCATTCTGCCTCTTCTGCAGTCTTGGTGTTTTGAAAGCTGGGCTGAAATAAGGCTAGTCATGGTCGAACACATGCACTAATGAATCCCTGATGTTGCACTGGAACCAGAAGAACGTTCAACTTCAACTGTGTGTGTGTGTGTGTGTGTGTGTGTGTGTGTGTATGTATGTGTGTATGTGTGTGTGTGTGTGTGTGTGTGTGCACAATCGGTTATACAGAACACACAAAATATGGACACTGTTATTGGCACTGTCTCTACATTCCAAATTGCAGGAGGCCGCTTGAGTATGCAGAATTATTAAGTAAAGTTTTGTGTTCTCAGGAAACACAGATCTTATTCATTTGGATTTATTTTGGACAGACTTAAAGGAACAATTTAATAATTTCTTTCCAATGGAAATCATTTTTTAAAACATTGCATACTCATGCTCCAAGTGTTATGTATACAGTAATATCTTTATATACACTATTGCTTCACTATAACAAACCATAAAGAAATGTTTTGAAATCATCATAAATTGAAAAAAAAAAATATATATATATCAGCATTAAATGTGTTGTACTGCATAAATATTCACAAAACAGCTAGAGGCTAGTGACAGGATCCTCTACGCACTCAAGCGATTTAGTTTCCTTTGGATTTCAGTGAGAGCTTTTTTTCCTTGTTAGTGCAAAAAATGAACCAACATTAATTACAAGTATTGCAGAGAAATACCAAAAAAAAAAAAAAGAGAGCGAGGAGGTCAATGAAAGTTGGGTTGCTCAGACAGTTTTTCTGCACATTTCTGTGTTCATTTGTCCTTGTTAAAAGGTATATTTACAGTGCGGTGATAGATGGCAGACGATGTAGCACCTGTGCAAACTCAACACAACACAGAAAAGCAAGGTTAGACTGTCACGCTGCCTGTCCTACAGCATAACATTATTAGCATAGCCTCGAATCAGAACACTCCTAAATCTATAACATGCTAGCTAACTAAGTATGCTAAACAAGTGAGGGAAAGACTCTGTTGAGGTGTACAAATTAAAACTGAATATCACCATTATAATAATAATTCTGATAAATTAGCACGTATGAACATGCAACATGTATGTTATAAATGTAATATATACCAAAAACACGCAACATATTTTCCATATAATCCCAAGACCAAGATTCCCAAATCTTTACTGACTTTGGTTTGGTTTGGTTTGATTTAACCCTATTGCTATTATCAGTCCACATCCAGAGGCAATTAAATGCAGCTAGCATCCAGCCAATAAAGCAAATAGCAAAAAAAATTAATGACTAAGTACAGTTATGGCACAATATTTAATATAACACTGTACAAGTAATGGTAGAACAGTATGGTGCATGCCAGGAGTCCGAATGGCAATGGGTTCAATTAAATAAATAAGAATTATGGTTCAGTGGCATAAGGTAGAGGTAACAGCAGGATGCATGCAATTTGGTGCAGTATATATATACAGTGGGAACAGATGTGCACTTGGCAGTAATGTGCATATGGATATATTGAGAAAATAACACATCAAATATAAAAAATTCAGGAATTTCAGTAAGAGAAGCAAATATTTACTTATTTGGTGGATACTTTTAAAAACGCATATTTACATTTATGGCATTTAGCAGATGACCTTGTCCAGAGCGATGTCTTCACTGGTACTCGAGATTACAAACTTAAGGTAAATCAGCCTACAACTCTGTTGAGATGCTTTTTAAAAAAATACAAAATATATGCAAAGAAAATCTGGAAAAGTGTTTATTTAAGCGTTTCAGAAAGCAGTAGGTCTTCACCCGTCGCTTGAAGATAGCCAGGGACTCTGCTGTTCGAACATGTGAAGGGGAAGTTCATTTCACCACCTCCATGCCAGAACAGAGAAGAGCCTTGTGGTATACTTACCTCTTACCTTAAGAGAAGGTGGTACCAGTCGAATTCGAGAAGGTGGTACCAGTTGAGTTTGTGAAAGTGGTACCAGTCAAGTTTGTGAAGGTGGTACCAGTCGAGTTTGTGAAGGTGGCACCAGTAGAGTACCAGTTTAAAAAAATAAAAAGGTCTAGTCTCCAGAAAAAGTATCTAGAGCCTTTATATTAACATTTTAATAGTTTTATAGAGTTTTTAGCTATCTAGAGATATTTTACTCATTCATTTTAAAGAAGCATTATGTATAAATGTAGCAAAGATAATATAATAGTTAATTTTGAAGGAAAGTTCCAAACCGTTTCTTATATTAATATTTCAAACAAATATGTCAATTCACATTTTAGTATAAAGTGAGAAAGATGAGCTGTATATTAATAATGTTTTCATAAGGATGCATGGATGAATGCATGCGCTAATCACATCAGATCATGGTGAAGTATATAAACGAACAGTAACATATCACCAAATATGTCATTAAGCCTTAATTGTTATCTAAATCACACAACCGACTCTTATCACTTTTGTCTACTGGGCATTGCCCTAAAAATGATTTTCTATTGTATTGCGCTATTCTTGTTTCAAAAATCGGTAGCACCAGTAGCTTTTGTATACAGCATTGATCCATTTTAACAAGCAATATAACTATCTCACCACCACTATCAGTATGGACTCTGCTGCAGATAATGGACACGAAAAACTAATTGGATCAGTTAAAAAAAACCCTCGTCGATTCTCAGACGCTTGAAATGATGTGGGTGCAAAACATTAACTCTGACTGTTTGTGAAAAGCACTGCATACTGGCATTGTGTGTTGAAGGGTAAATATCAATTTACTGTATATATTGTTGGCGTAGTGCAATATATACAATTCAAACATTGAAGAGTAAGACAGTATTAGAAGAAAATATATGGAGATCCAAATATCAAGAAAGAGTACTTGGTGAAAAGGACAAGCCTTTTGATGTGATGCAATATTTTAAAAGTCATAAGATGTCGTATTTTGTATGTTATGTACAGTATGGTGTGTATGTGAGTAAGAATCTGTATCTGTCTGCAAGTGGCTGCACATCCTATTGGGCCATTACTCTGTGTGTGTGTGTGTGTGTGTGTGTGTGTGTGTGTGTGTGTGTGTGGACTTTCTGCCTTTACCAACCAATCTGCTCTGACTTGCTCTCTTGCTCTCTGTCTCTCATTCTCCTACACGGACACACACACACACACACACACACACACACACACACACACACACACAGAGTCTCTAGCTAATGCAGTAAGACCAGGAGCTGGATGCTGCAGCAGCAAAAGCCTCCCGATCGTAGCCGAAAAACAGCAGGGACTCCGTCTCTCCCCACTTTCCACTCTACAGGATGTGAGAACAGGTAAGACACTATGTTCCTCTCCTCACTCAGCACTTCATGCCTCTGGAAAATATAGACCATGGAACATAAACACTCTATGCATTGCCATCATGAATGTCCCAAATGGAAAGTGGAAAAAAAGATGTGCCTGTTGGTGTTTTGACTTGGAAGAGAATTTGTCATTGTCATTTTATGCTTGATCTCTATGCTGTGCTGCTCAGAATATAACCCAAGCAAATATACAGCTGTTGTGAGCAAGTGGCAAAAGTTCCAGCTAGGCTGCTTGGTCTTTTAAATAGTCAATTGTCCACATGTATGTCCACATTAGACATGCTGTATATGTCATTTTCGTCAGGTTTGTACTGATGCTTTCAGGCTTGTGTTATTAATAATCCATCAACCTGCAATTCTTCTAGTTTTTTTTTTTAGAGATTTACAAGATACTGTATATGCTTTAAATTAGAGCACAGAGGGTTGATTTATTATTAATAAAGACATTTATGACAGAATAATAAATAACTTTGAAATATAACGAGTTATTGTGTGCATTATGAAGTTGACAGAATATTCAAAGTGTTAATTTATATCTAAAAAAATTAGACTAATTAATGAGATTCTTTGTCTTGTTAGCAAATCGGGCAAGTTTTATTTTTGGAGAGGATGCAAAAGTTGTTGTTTATATATTTTTTTATTTTTTATTTTTTTATTTCAATCTACCATCACAGCATCAATAATTTCAGAACTATCTATCTATCTATCTATCTATCTATCTATCTATCTATCTATCTATCTATCTATCTATCTATCTATCTATCTATCTATCTATCTATCTATCCATCCATCCATCCATCCATCCATCCATCTATCCATCCATCCATCCATCCATCCATCTAGTTGGTGAAAAGTTTGTTTGTTAATGTATTTGTTTACTTTTAAAATAACGTAATAATTAATTATAAAAAACAGATAAATAAACAAAAGCTTTAAGAATAAATACTTTTTTAAAAGCTAATAAATAACAATTTATTAATTAGTAATAAATAAATAGTATAATATAAGCAAGCAAATCATTCATGCATTCATTTACTTATTTTATTTACAACAAACAAACAAGCTATAAACATTCAATGATTAAATACATCTCAACCCAGAAATCTCTTACATTTAAAAGAGCAGCATACATGCTGTTATGATACAGGGTGGGAATGCTCTGTGAATGTCTATGTTTATCTACAGTTAAATATCATATGGAAATATTTGACTTCATATCTGCTACAGAGTTTGAGTTTTAGATGTTTCTGTAAAACTGGCAGTAAATTAGTGCAGCTTACTGTATAGCTGCTGTAACACAGACATCCTTAACATTACAGTAATCAAAATGACTGATTTATATATTTGATTCATATATTCTGAATTCGTATATAGTCACCTTTTGACCTGTTTGGTAATAAAAAAACATTTCGCAAGTTATTTCTGAATAACACTCTGATAAGAATGGTCTAGCAGGCTAGCAACACTAATAACCGAAGCCTGCAATCGATAACTGGGTTAGGTGATACACTAAATAAGCCATTTTATTAGGAACACCTGTATACGTTCTTTAATCACAATTGTCCTTCAAATAATAAAATCATGTAGAAGCAGTGCAGTGTGTAACATTGCTGATTACAGGCTGAGAGCTTAAGTTGATGATGAAAACATCCACGTTGGGTAAACATGTCATTTTTGTGTCTTGAGCAGAAGCATGGAGTGATGAGAGCAGATAATACCAGTGTCTCGGAAACTGGTGATTTATTGCTATTTTCACACACAAACGTTTGTAACTTTTACAAAGAAAGGCTACGTTTGTAACTCAAATTATTGCTTTTTTCAACCTTGGTGAGGAGAAAAGAATCTCTGGATATATTAAACCTTGAGGCAAATGAGGATTATGTCAGGTTCCAGTCTTTCAGGCAAGAACACAAATCGGAGGCTACAGTGGACACCAATCCTGGACAATCTAGAACACAGTTGCTTGAAGAATTTCTTTTCTGTCTCTCAACATGCTTACAGTTGTGAAGCTGAAGCTCTGGAACTGTTGCTGCAAGACTTGATTCATCGGTGTACAGCTGTTCCTATTGAAGTTGATTAATAATAGTTAATAAAAACACAAAAACAGAAACAACTATGAACTGTACTATTGGTGAAAGTATTAAAGGGTGATGATAGCTAGCTAAAGTTAGCTAGTTGTACAAAATTTACTCTGGTGTTTAAAATCTCAACCTACTCTTTATTTAAAATAATGCAATCCAATAAAATGATTTTGTTTCTAAATTGGAAGATTTGTGAAAAATTACGATGATTTTATTTTATTTTTTCAGAGATACAATAACTCAAATTCTTGGTACTTCTGTCCAGTATACTTTTCTAAATTCATTAATAAGCTACGATTGGTTGATTGGGTGAGTCTTTAAAGAAAGTCTTTTGGACAGATTACTTTATGGAAGTAAGATCAGCCTTCTCAAGATGAGACTGTCCTGACAAAATAATTTATAAGATTTAATCCAGTACGTCCCCCATCAGTCTGACTCTGACAAGTTAATACGATCATTTGTATTCTGAACGACGTCTCTTCTGTGACAAATGTCTCGCTTTGGCAGTTGATAGGGCTGAGTTACCGACACTGTGAGAATGAATTACACAAAAAAGATTTAATCGGCTTTTGTTGACACGGTCAGCTTCCTGTGAATAACAAAGTGGTTCATGTTTTGCTTAGTTTTTTATTTTCTTTTTTTTTTTAAGTGAAATTTAGCACCCACTCCCTCCCCCAGAGATTTAAATAGGAAAATCATTAGGCTTTTTTGTTTGTTTGTTTGTTTACTGTAGCTTTTTTCTTTCCTTGTACCCTTTTCTTCAACCTGCCCTTCAGCACTACTACTTGAATAGACAAAAAGGCAGCAGAGAAAAGCTCAGCTTAACTGTGAAACAGACAAAATCGGTCTTTCCGGGTTTATATTGTTTGTGGCAGGGACAGAGAGAGAGAAAGAGAGAAAGAGAGACACAGAGAGACAAAGCGACAGCTGAAAACAAGCACTGGCAATCTTCTTCTTCTTTCGGCTTCTCTTATTAGGGGTCGCCACAGCGGATCATCCGTCTCCATACTCAGTCCTCTACATCTGCCTCTTTCAAACCAACTACCAGCATGTCTTCCCTCACCACATCCATAAACCTCCTCCTTGGTCTTTCTCTTTTCCTCCTTCCTGGCAGCTCCATCCTCAGCTTTCTCCTACCAATATTCCCCATGTCCCTCCACTGCATATTTCCAAATCATCTCAATCGCGCCTCCCTCACCTTGTTTTCAAAACGTCCTACCTGCGCTGTCCCTCTTATGGCAGAGTTTAGTAAAAAATGTGAATAAAGCCAAGCCTAATGACTTGAGTAATAATCTTCAAAATGAACGTTCATTACAATCATTATTGCCATCCAAGATTTATTTTCTAATAAGTCCATTATTTTTAGTTTCAATAAGATTCTTCAAATTATATTTTTACACTGGTGAACAAAAACTAAAAAATATATTATTTTAGACCTCATAGAAAGTTAAATTTTAAATGCACTTGCAGCTGTGTTCCAAACATTCATGGAACATTCTGGACCAAGTTGCACAACAACAACAACAATAACAACAACAACAGCAGCAGCAGACAATAAAGAATTTCAAGTGAGCTAACATTAGTGATATAAATAAAAAATAATTGCTTTCTCAAAGAAGTCAATCTTATAATCAGTTTTACAGATTTTTACCAAGCCCTATGTCTTTATATAAAGTAATCTAAAGCCAAAACTAAAATAAAAACCAGACAAAGTTCATTCTATGTCATATTTTAAACAGGGAAAAAAAAACAATAGCTTGCAAGATTAGCTTTTTTTTTCAGTAGCCTTTACCTGTCTTTACTTTGCCTTGAATGCAGCAGTATCCCCTGCTTTATCGCTACCTAAAGAGGCTGACGCAGCAGAGCGTTAGTTCTCTTTTAGTCAGTCTAGTTTTCTCACCTCTTCATGTGTATACTTTCTGCTAAATCAGGAGCCGAAACTTCTAAATTTAATGCTAGTACCTCCGGCACTGGCATCGCACTTGTCATGTTACAGATCGTTAACGAACTGTGCTGTGGCAACTATTCAAAAAATGAGAAGGCACTGTCTAACAATTCATTTTTCTTCTTCTTCTACTTTTTGCATATAGTAAGCAGGTGTTCTTAAAAGCACTGATTTTGGGTGACTACTTGGGTCACTACTTTGGAGTTTTACTATCCTTAATACCATCAGGGAAGGGGAATTATGTCAGCTATATATGGTAGAAATGACAATAAACGCTCTTTGACTCTTGACTTGACTCATGGCAAAAAAAGCCTGTATTTGTTCTTCTTCTACTTTCAGCGGATCATCCATCTCCATACAGCTCCGTCCTCTACATCTGCCTCTTTCAAACCAACTACCTGCATGTCTTCCCTCACCACATCCATAAACCTCCCCCTTGGCCTTCCTCTTTTCTTCCTTCCTGGCAGCTTCATCTTCAGCTTTCTCCTCCCGATACACCCCATGTCCCTCCTCTGCACATGTCCAAACTATCTCAATCTCACCTTCCTCACCTTGTCTCCAAAACGTCCACTGTTGACACCAGGTACCTGAACTCCTCCACCTTCTTCACCTCTTCTTCCTTCAACCGCACCACTCCACTGCCCTCCCTCTTATTCACACATGTACTCTGTCTTACTCCTACTGACTTTCATTCCCCTTCTCTCCAGCAAGTACCTCCACCTCTCCAGGCTCTTCTCAACCTGCTCCCTACTCTCACCACAAATGATTTACAATAATTATTGAAAGGGAAAATTGGCACCACATGCTTTGCTGACCTCCATTTATTTGATCAGAGATTCTTTTTGACCTTTGCGAGCTGGAATCGGCGACAAACAGGCAGCTGAACTCAACCTAACTAGTGTTTATTTGAATGCATTTTATTTCACAGAGTCAAGAAAAAATACCTCACAAGGCTTTTTCTTTGTGTCAAGGGAAAAGTGGGCTTTAGCAGCCAGAATCCTTGACTCAGTTGTTCTTCTAATCTAAGACCCATCACTGTATAGAATAAACATCTACTGTATATATGGTACCTAAAATTACAAAATTCTTCGTATTAGGTTCTCTGGTCATCATACATTACTTCTTCAAAATGTTACAAATCTCGCCTTACTGCTTAAATGATGACGATGGTGATGAAGCGCAGTATCATTACTCACTCAACTGGCAGGTCACTACTAGGTGGAGAAAAATGACACCAAATACAATTTGGATGACGGCCCGGTCCAGTCCGGTGTAGCCATTAACTCTGAACTGCACCTTTGGCTGCTGTTCTAAGGCTCAAATTAAATATTGCTTTGCCGATACAAAGAATAACAGTCTGGTAATTGACTTTAGGTGCATCGTGATGAAGAGCTAAATGGATTTTTTTTCCTCTCACTTTGACAGCACCTCTCTGGAGTTCAAAATTCCTAATCACTACTCCTTTGAACACAGAAATTGTTAGAGAGAGAGAGAGAGAGAGAGAGAGAGAGAGAGAGAGAGAGAGAGTGAAAAAAACAAATATGCAATAAAGGCATTTAAGACTTATTTTCTAAGCCTTTTTCCCAGAGCCCAGAGTTTAAAGTAGTAAAGCAGCCCTGAAACACACATTCAATCCACAAACACTACATGAGAAGTGGGGTGTCTGAATTTAGAATTTCATAGTCATTTTCATGCATTTGAGCTACAAAATATCAACACCTCCATTACAATCAGGTAAAAGTTTTAACCAAATAGATTTCATGTTAAAACCAATTATAAAGTATGCACAGTTATAAAAGGGAAGTATTTATAATCACACCAGAGTTTAAAGCAGCCCTGAAACACACATTCAATCCACAAACACTACATGAGAAGTGGGGTGTCTGAATTTAGAATTTCATAGTCATTTTCATGCATTTGAGCTACAAAATATCAACACCTCCATTACAATCAGGTAAAAGTTTTAACCAAATAGATTTCATGTTAAAACCAATTATAAAGTATGCACAGTTATAAAAGGGAAGTATTTATAATCACACTATTCATCCAGATGTCATCCAGAAGAGGATGGGTTTATTTGAGTCTGATTTCTCTCAAGGTTTCTGTATCATAGGCAGCTTTTTCTGTCACAGTCATCTCTGGCTTTCTCATAAGGGATAACCTGTTTCAATATAAAATACACATACTGTAAAGCTGATTTATTTTAAGGAGCTTAAAAGTTCTATAACTTAAAAGCAATATACAAATAAAGTTAATAGAATTTAATATTTTACACTGTGAAGTTTAGGGGACTGCCTTGACTTTCTTTATAGAAATTTCAAGAGGCAATGTTTTTGTTTTTTCTTAATTAGAGGTCAGAAATTTTCAGTTACAAGCTATAATTGAATTGAATAGAGTGTGGCAAATGCCTTACTGACTTTACTGCTGATGAAACAGTACAAAAATAAACAAGCCTCTTTTTGTGTTTACTTGAATTTAATAGAAAGGTGGTTTTCTAACAGCGGGCAAGATTCAACTTTTTTTTTTGGAGTGTGCTTGTGGAGATTTGTGTTCATTCAGCTACAAGGACATTAGTAAAGTCAAGTACTGATGTAGGATAAGGAGGCCTGGGGTGCGGTCAAGCATTTCAATTCATCCCGAAGTTGTTCAGTATTGTTGAGGTCAGAGCTCTGTAGCAGGCCAATCAAGATCTTCCATTCGAAACCAATATCTTCATGGAGCTTACTGTGTGTACTGTACAGGGACCTTGTAATGCTGGTTTAGGTCTTGTAGTTTAAATGAAGAAAAAATTAAATTCTGCCACATCCAAAGACATTGTAAACAACTGTGTGCCTCAAATTTATGTAGTATCAGATTAGGAAAAAAACATATATGGCTGGAAATTCAGGTGTCCCAAATCCTTTGTTCATATAATGTATGTTTAGTAATAAAAAAAACACAACCAACCATTATTAGAGTTATTATTAGAAAATAATATATTTATTATTTCTATAGTGATTCACTTTCACATAGTTATTAGGAATAATTCAGACCAAAATCTGCAACAAAATAATAATCAGTGACTCAAGTTGGCCTATAAATAATGTTACCCCAGACTATATGTATTCTTTCAGTGGAAAGCTCTGATAGTAGAAATGGAAGTTACTATGGATGTAATAGTCAAACATTATTGTACACATGTATATAATGAGCCTCAAATTTAAATAGATTAATTATATTCAGTAAATGGATTTGCTTGGCGGCCTGGCCTTTGTCTAACAGAGAATTTTGAGAAAATGAACTGGAACAGGTTGAAAAAAAGACAACCTATATTAAAGCTGAGCCCATATAATTTACCCATGAGAGCAGTGCTGAATTACAGAAATGAGTATCTCTAATAAGAAGTAAAGCCAAAAAATGTCCACAAAAAATATCTCAGACAATACACAAGAAGTCCATTGCAAGAAATTGCAATTCCATTCTTTTATGGAAGGTAAGAGGAACCAAAATAAATCCACATAGACTTAGGGAACACATGCAACACAGAGAACTTCATCTCTGGACTGAACCATGGACCCTAGAGCTGTGAGTCATGAATGTATTACCATATGGTGTATTTAAATTATTAAAAATTGTGTCATATTTACTGGCACTGTCAGCAGAGTCCCACATACTTGCAGTAGAGCTTGGTGGTGAGCACTATACATTCATTATGCCAAAACCTCCTTCATTTGTCCAGATTCAGATTATTTATAAGAAGGACTAGTCAGTTAGGATTGAAGGAATGTGGACAATTCTTTTAAATGGCTTCTAGATGTGAAATTTGTCTATTATTGAGGCAGAAGTCACATATGAGAGTGTTTATGAGATTCTGAAATGCTCAAAAGCGGTGAAATAATTTTTGCCATCATAACATTTCAAAAGCATTCAAACCTACATTTGACTTTATTTTAAACTATAATAATAATATAATTACATAAAAATAAAAAAAACTACTGGAAAGTAGTGTAGTGCTGCCACAACTTTTAATTCTAAATGTTGAGTAATGTTGCTCATGGTGAGAATGAGAAAGAAACCATAGATTTTGATCAAAAAGAAAATAAGGAAGAGCTGGTAGCAATTTTTTCTCAAATAAAAAAAAATCTAATTAGGTATCCAGGACCACCAGGAGATTTCTATTGGTCAGGGGTCCATTTGGCCAGGATTGTAATTCTAGCTTGTACAATTCAAGACTACATATATATCCTTTTTCTTTTTGAAATCCCTAAAATGTGGCAAAAACCCAACAACTCAGTTTTCAGTGTTTTTATGTGAGCATGATAAAGTATGTATTTAAAATCAGTGGCATCAGAGTGTGAACCAGCATAAAGCCATCACAGTTTTAGATCTGTGTGGGGACTCTTTTATCATGGTTGCAGACCAGGTTGTTACAATGTGGTCTGCAATTTCTAATTCAATTACACATTAGTAATTTCATTTCTCTTTAGTTTCTTATTACACCCTCATGTGGAGGTGGCAGAATATGATACACTCTGTACCAAGTGTAACATTAAGCAGTAGTTATACCTCCTCTACAAGCCATATTTACGGTATGAGTATGTAAAATGTACTCAATTTTTTTTCCATTTTAAACCTCCTGGTCAACTACAAACCTGTTCAAGATACAGAGTGATGAACGCTCTTTTGACAGATAGAAAATGTATCAAAAATTATAATTCTTTTTTCATAGAGAGTGGTAGAATATTTCTATCCATTTTCTGTACTGTTTGCATGGGAGCCAGGGAAGAAGACAGGGTAGAGACTTGATAGAGTCAGATGCACAATCAACAAACAATCAGCTTCTAACTCGTGTATTTGGACTGTGGGATGAATCTAGAATGCCAGGAGGAAACACCGAAAGCATGGGGTAAAACAAACAAACAAACATTTACGACCCCAATTTCGAAAAAGTTGTGACACTGCATAATATGTAAATAAAAAAGAATGCAATGATTTGCAAATTTCAAAAACCCATATTTTATTTACAATAGAAACATTTATTTTATTTTTATTTTAACTTTATTTACATATAAAATATATTAAATGTTTAACTTGAGAAAATATACTATTTAAAGGGAAAAAATAAGCATCAGCATTCTTCTACCGATATACCCCGTGTCCCTTCTCCACATATGTCCAAACCATCTCAATCTCGCCTCCCTCACATTGTCTCCAAAACGTCTTACATGTGCTGTCCCTCTAATAAACTCATTTCTAATTCTATCCATCCTCGTCACTCCCAACTAAAACCGTAACATCTTCAGCTCTGCTACCTCCAGCGCCACCTCCTGTCTTTTACTCATTGCCACTGTCTCTAATTCATACAACATCGCAGGTCTCACCACAGTCCTATAAACTTTCCTTTTCACTCTTACAGATACTCTTCTATCACAAATCACTCCTGCGTCTAAAAATACTCCCTCCATCTTCTCAACACACTCTCCTCACTAGTCAACACATTTCCATCTCCATCCTTTATTGCTCTAACTTGTAGCACCTTCCCAGCTCGGTCACGCTGTTTGGCCAATCGGTACAAATCCTTTTCCCCTTCCTTAGTGTCCAACTTTACATACAGCTCCTCATGTGCCTTTTCCTTGGCTTTTGCCGCATCTCCTTGTACTCCTGCCTACTTTTCTCATCTCTCTGTCTATCCCACTTCTGTTTTGCCAACCTCTTTCTCCTTATGCTCTCCTGCACTTCCTCATTCCACCAACTGTCTCCTTGTCTTCCTTTCTATTTCCAGATGTCACACCAAGTACCTTTCTAACTGTCTCCCTTATCACTTCTGCAGTAGTTTCCCAATCATCCAGCGCCTCTTCACCACCGAGCCCCTGTCTGACCTCTTCCCTGAACCTCACACTACAGTCTTCATCCTTCAGTTTCCACCATCTTATTTTTCTTTTATTCCTCACTCTTCTCCTCTTCTTAATCATCTCCAAAACCATCATACAGACCACCATCTGATGCTGTCTAGCTACACTGCCCCCTGCCAACACCTACAGTCTCCAATCTCCTTCAGGTTTCATCTCCTACATAGAACATAGTCCACCTGTGTGCACCTTCCTCCACTCTTATATGTCACCCTATGATCCTCCTTCTTCTTAAAATACGTATTTACATATTATTATTCACGTAAATACGTATTATTATTCTTCCTTCAGGATCACCCCTACACCATTTCTCTTTCCATCCACACCATGAAAGAACAGTTTAAACCCACCTCCAATGTTCCTGGCCTTACTCGCTTTCCACTTGGTCTCCTGAACACACAACATCCCTACCGTTCTCCTCGCCATCATACCAGCTACCTGATAGAAAATATCTGCTAGAGTAAAAGGGAAAGTTTATAGGACTGTGGTGAGACATGCGATGTTGTATGGTTTAGAGACAGTGGCATTGACTAAAAGACAGGAGGTGGAGCTGGAGGTAGAAGGTTTTCATTGGGGGTGACGAGGATAGACAGGATTAGAAACGAGTTTATTAATGTGACCACGCATGTAGGACATTTTATAGACAAGGTGAGGGAGGTGAGATTGAGATGGTTTGCACATGTGCAGAGGAGGGACATGAGGTATATCGGTAGAAGAATGCTGAGGATGGAGCCACCAGGAAGGAGGAAAACAGGAAGGCCAAGGAGAAGGTTTATGGATGTGGTGAGGGAAGACATGCAAGTAGGTGATTTGAAAGAGATAGATGTAGAGGACAGAGGGATGTGGAGACAAATTATCTGCTGTGGCGACCCCGATTGGGAGAAGCCGAAAGAAGAAGAAGAAGACACAGTGAGTTATGTGTGTAAATGCTGGGTAGGCCACAAAAGATTTGTTTGTCATTTACAAGGGACAGACTGACTCTTACAGTAAACAGACACCAGAAGTACTTATTGTAATGAATTCTTGCGGTGAGGGATTTGTGTTCTGCTTTTCTGGGATGCGTTTTAATTTTTAACAGAACAGAGAAATGACAAAGAATGTATGAGGAAAGAAAAAAAAAAAAGAAAAGGAGTACAAATCCTCCTTTTCTTTTTTTTTCTTTCTTCATACATTCTTTCTGATGTATTTCTCAGGGGAGCGCAAACATCCAAACAAATGGAACTCGTCCAATTTTTGTAGGTCTCTGGATTCCATCTGGAGGTACTGTGTCTGTGTGTGTGTGTGTGTGTGTGTGTGTGTGTGTGTGTGTGTGTGTGTGTTTGTGTGTGAGGGGGTAAGATGTCCTGAAGTGGCTTAAGCCTCTGTGTTCTCTTCAGACTCCATCTTTGACAGATGGGCCGTAATGAAAGAAATGATCAGCTACTTACTACACTTACACACACACAATGTAATCCCCCATTCACTCTCTCTCTCTCTCTCTCTCTCTCTCTCTCTCTCTCTCACACACACACACACACACACACACACACACACACACACACACACACACAAGTTTTAATATTACTGTGAGGACTTTCAACTGATGTACTATGTAATACATTTAATTAATTGTAAATCCAAATTCTAATTCGTACTTTAACCTCATTAACCAAACAAAACCTTTTGGCTCTGCAACTTTTATAATATATAAAAAGCCATCACAGACATTGTGCCTCACACATTCATTAAGGTTTGTCTGTATTTTAAATTACAAAACACCAAAAAGTGTGTTATTAACCTCACATTCAAATGCTTTAGTTCTTATTGTTTCACAAGCAACCCCAAACTTCACCTGACCATTCACGCTCGTTCATGAAGTTCCTTACTTTCTCTTGCACCCACATGCACTATTACCCTCTCCCCTTTTTTATCTCTCCTAATCTTTTTCACTTTCTCACCGCTTTGTACACCTACACATTCACACACTCACACTCTTCACACACTCTCACATTCCCAAGTATACGTACGGCAGCACACCGTTATCTTTTGAGACAGCCTTGACCCTTCCAGAACTCCGTTTGTGATTGGGCCGTTATTCACAAGAGGCAATTATGAAAACAGTGAAGGTGTCACATATTAATACAGCTTAAATGATAAGAAACATAGGAGAAACGTAAATCTCCTTCAGCAGCAAAAGCAGAACTGCTGACTCATATTTTCTCTCTGTTCTGTCAAAACCTGGTGGTTAAAACAGATTTAAAAAATAATAAAAATAAAAATGGGCCAAGCCCAGAATGGCAACTAGGAAGCTTTTTACAAATCACTTGTCAGAATATGAAGAGAATGAAATAAATACTCCTGACACTCCACTGTGTCACATTTTGCTTATTTTTTTGGTTTGGAAAAAAATGTGTACAGTCTTAGTCCTGAATATAGTACTACATATAGTACCTTTTGTAGATATAGTTCAAATCATGATTAAAATGTTTGCTTTAAAATTGAAATATATTGGCTCAATATATTTTTTTACTACTTATGAATTGTTTGAAGCTCATTAACACTACATGAAACAACAATGGCTCTGGAATAACCTTTCCACAAGTTTAACCTCAAGTCTATTAATATTAATTCTGACCAGTGATATGCTTTCAGGTACTTAAAATATTATCATCAACTTCAAGTATGTGTTTTTTGAACATCCCATTCCACATTTAGTCTCCAGTCTGGTAAGGATGTAGGGTAAGGAGTCAACATTTCAATTCTTCCTAAGGATGATCAGTAGGGTTGAGGTCAAAGTTCGGCCAAAAGTCTTCAGGATCATCTATAGTTAATTGATCACGTTGATTAACCAGTAATCAATGTAAATATAGATAGATTATTTCAACTACTAATCTTTTGAAAGTCATGTATAAGAGAAACAGCTCTAAATGCCATGCAGCAACGTCTTGGATTAGTTCATTGTTTCGAATTTGCAACCATACAAGTATCCACCGGAAGCCAGATATTTAGCAATAACATATGTTTTGGTTACTAATTAGGAATGGTATTTCTCAGGTCATATCCTTACAAGCATAATTTGATTAGAAAATGATCAAACCCTCATCCTGTGCTTGGGGAATTTCTGGTATATTTTTGGAGGTCAACTGAAATATTTTAAATACACAAAAGCTGCAACACTTTTTGCTTAATGTAACCCTGTATTCACTTGTAGTGTTGTTACATGCAGAACTACAAGGGCTTGATCAAATGCAATTCAAAGTTAGAAGGAACAAATTGATAATCAGTAATACATTCCAAAATATCTATAGTTAAAAAGCACTCTAAACATAAAACTGAATTGAATTAAGTTATATAGTTACAATTCCAAATTAATATGTTTGAATAGATGTGATCAGGTTAATAAAAGAAATGCAGATTTTCATTTTCATTTTGACCTTTTTTGTATTCCACATTTTAATTGTGTTTTTTAATTCAGTACAGACAATCCTGACTCCTAGGTGAGTTTATATCATAGAGCAAAACTGTGTTACAGTTACAAATTGAAAACACACATAAGGAGAAATACATTTGGAATGTCTCAGTGTTTTTTTGTTTGTCTTGTGAAAAAGTCTTTACAGAAACAACCTGCTGTTCATTGCTCTAAATCAGGCAGTTATCATGAACAGCACCAATTAAGTGGTAATAAACTCTCAAGGGCAAGTACATGCAGTGGAAAGAGTAAAAAAATGCAGCTACTGTTACTCATTAGGAACATTTCTCAAGTAAAACTACTTGAGCAATTATTTTACAAATTACAGGTTTTAACTGATACAATAATCCAAACTGTAACATATCTTAGGAAGTAGACATTATGGTTTAATACATGCCTGGCTAATTGTTAGCAGATTTTGTGTGAAAGATTTTAGCCTGCACAGAATCCTCACTTCAGACTAACAAAAACATTTTATCGTAACAGCAAATGGGTTTGAGTTTAAAGCAACTCTGGACCTCTGGTGTTTAAAAAGCACATATGAATGAGCTTGTGAGGTGTCCACAAAACATCAGTGTAACCATATAGTGTTATAACTAAACCAGAGATTATGTTTTCTTTCTTAGACGTTGCTGCTGCTAAATAAACAGCTAGTGTCTAAAGACTTTGGCTTTATTCTGATGGCTTGAAACTGAATTATGTCAGATTTGCACATACTTTTTTTTTTTTTTTTAACTGGCTTACAATTTTCCTGAATGAAAAGCATTATGAATATTTTACTTAAACATTTCAATTAAAAGTGAACCATATATGGTAATGTAAGTTAAGAAAAAGAATTTATTTTTTACACAGTATAATAGCTTTGTTTTTTTTTTATTTTGCATTAAAGAAAATCTAATCTGATTCTCAGCCTGAGTTTCATGCTAAAGCTGTTAAGTCCATTATGAATAGGGCTCTTGGCTTGAGTTTGTTCAGAGAATAAAGGTTTCCTGCTTCATTTTTTTTTGTGAACTCTTCATTAAATTGCTAATGGCATCACCAAGGTTACTGTTGCCATGAGCACTTAGGATTGTGACCTTTTGCGAGAGACAGAGCTCTATTTTTTTTTTTGAAAAAAATCCCCAAACCTGCTGACACAAGAGTGTCTTGTTCCCTAAAGAGGTTTTTAAAACACAAGCAGTGACACCTTATTGAAGCTGAATGATTTGCTACCAGCCCTGAGGGGCTAGGTTTAAACAGTTCAGCTGTGACAGTACGCATAGTAAAGGAGAAATAAGGACACGATGCCAATGGCAGTGTCTATGCAAAAGGAGAAGGTTGCTAGGATCCCCAAGGTGTAAAAAACAAAAGCAGACCAAGTAAATAAGGACAAATTGTGCTGGACAGTAAAGCAGGATTAGAGGAAACATTTTAATTGCCTTTTTTTCTATCTATAAGTATTTTTTTTATTATTATTATAACTAGCCTCCAATTTTTTTCCAAGCAAGCACAAATGAATCAAAAGTTAACTTTTTAGATGTCTTTTGGCAATAAGTATTGGACATTTGTAGTATATGATTTTATCAGCATTTGCTTTCCCTTGAATGTTTTCTTAATTCATATGGAAATCATTTTTAAACATCATGTGAATTTCACCAGGGAATAACAAGTAGAAATAAAAAAGCCATCATTAGAATCCACAAGCAGAATTATGTGTTTTGAATTTCAGGGTGTAGTTTTTCTGCATGATTCTGTGAAACTTTTTTGACACTGTGGTTAAGATTGTGGACTTCTGATTTCGAATCACCAAGCTGCTGCCGCTGTGTCCTTGAGCAAGGCCCTTAATCGAAGTCACTGTGGTTAAGGGCATCTGCCAAAGGACGAACTTTAAATATATTATAATATAATATAATATAGTATTTGACAAAGTTTTCTTGTCGGTGTCATGAAAGCGGTGACAAGGGAAAGCTGATGCAAGTAAATAGTCTTTAATGAAATCAGACAGAATATTTCAGAACAGTATTACACAATCACAGTGGTTAGAGAGAAAGTGGTCATTCAAGTTGGCAAACAGGAAAAATAAATAGGACTAGAATAAAGCATGAAAGTAGATTGGCACTGAGTTGGCATTTGATTTCACAAATTAACCAAATCGCTTGGTAATGTCAGAGAGCAAATATTTAGCAGTTTTTCAGTGAGAGTAGAGTCCTTTTATGTGCATGTGTGTGTGCGTTTGCATATAATTGGAACACCCGTGGTTAATTAGAAAGTGGATTACTATGAGAACTGTAGGTTTTAGAACATGGTAGAACATGGTTTAGGCCATGTTGAATGGTCGTGGTGTCAAGTCAAGTCAAGTCAATTCAAGTACACTAGACTTAATTGTCATTCCAACCATATACACTGCAGTACACAGTGTAACAAAACAACGTTTCCCCAAGACCAAGGTGCTACATCAGACAACATAAATGAACAAAAGAAAAACAAAACAACTCAGAACTATAAACTAACAACACAAAGTGCACATGTGCAACAAGAGACAAAATGAGTCAAGGAGACAGTAGACACAGTAATTGTCGAAAACAGTAACACAGTGTAGTACGGACCAGTACGTTTGCTGGGGGATGGAGTTTGGCTGTACTCTGCTGGTGTTTGCTGGGAGATGGAGTTTGGCTGTTATTTGCTGGTGTTTGCTGGGAGATGCATTTCGAATGTATCCTGCTGGTGTTTGCTGGAAAATTAAGTTTGGCTGTACTTTTTTTGTACGTTTCCTCTTTTTGAGTCTGTCCCTTTTAGATTATGTTTTCTTAAGGAAAGCTAGGAATTCCAGGCTATTGAAAGAACTTAAAAGTGTAGATGCAGCAATGAGGCACTCCAAAGTAGGCATTACAAAAAATGGCACTTGAAACAAGTCAGACTAATGGTTGTAAAAAGGCCATCTGTCCAATGTCTGTCTTCTCTTTCTTTCATCCGTATGGATGAATGGATCAAAAGTGAAAAAAACGATTTCTGTATTAGCTAAGTGGAGTAGCCATATGAAATTCTAATAGGCTGAAGGCTCCGAGCTCAATAGAATGAAATTGAGTTATGTCCTGAGAGGATGGAAATAAAATCCTGCTTGGTGGTAAAGTATCAAATATGGATACAAATTGAAACAGTGGCGGATTCAAGCACTGCTGCATGTGGAGTGATTTCAAATAGCAGCCAGGATTTACTGGGCCATTTTGTTTTTTGCTTACTATCGCCCCTCTGTTGACTGATTACTTGCTATTTGCAGAAATCTCTGAGCACACAGGGCTCCTTTTTCAAAAAGAGATTCTGATGTCAAACTCATGTCATCTGTTTTAATCTACAAATACATTCACTGGTTTTGCAAGCAACCTGATACACTACATAATGTCTACAATTTTACAGAATGTTCTCCAAGGTCTATAAGGGTGTGGATTCAAATCCATGACTCTGCAATGTTTTGTGTGTATGCGAACACAACAAAGTGAATTCAGATCCCTTAAGAGAGACTTAAGTAAGATACTTGTGATACTAAGATCACTTTCAAAGCAATAAATATAATTTATGGATCACTTCATTCAAATTGTGAAACCAAAGTATGCTTTACATTTTAGATGCTTTAAAGATACAGAACTAGAAAGTTACAGTACATACAGTACAGAATAGCTCCAATTATCTAAGCAGAACTTCAACTCAAATAGCTAGGGTCATGTGGTCCTACAACAAGGTCAGCAGTTTTAAGTATTATATTAATTATAATACAATTGTTGCATAATATCCGTGATATGTACAGTACAAAAAATGGGCAAAGGTTTGTAGACACTTGACCATAAAATTCTTATGATTTTTAAACCTCCAATTTCATTTTAGTTCCCATTTCTCCACTTTTCCTGTAGGATGTTCTACAAAATTTTCAAGTATGGTTGTGGTGATTTGTGCTCATTCAGCCAAAAGGGTGTTAGTAATGTCAGGTCCTAATGTAGGGTGACAAGGCATAAGATGTAGTTCCAATTCATTCCAAAGATAATCACTCGGGTTTAAGTCAGAGTTATATAACATGGCACTCAGTTTCCATCAGTCAAACCCATGTAAACCATATTTTCTTTATAATTGTGTAACAAGTGGCTGAAAAAGTCAGGTATTCAAATACTTTTGTAGAATTTATTATGTCAGGAACAATAGTCACTGTAAAAGATTGTTAGTATTCAGTATGTGTGTAATATATGTAGTGTATGCATGCATTTTGTGTACCCCAACCACTCACATCACCCAGTATTAGAATCTGTTGCTCACTGGCATAAGACAAAAGTTTATTTGAATGTTTCAGTATCGAAAATAATTATTTTTACAACTCTTTTTAGCCAATTCACAGCATTTTAGCCAAATAAATGCCCCAAATAAAGCAAACGTTTTTAAATGACATTCAACTACTTTAGTTGACTACTTTAAGTACATCAATTGGTCTTACTTTAAAAGTCCTCACATGTGTCTCAAATTATTATACTCCATTAACAGAGTGAATAGCAATTATCCTAGCTTTTAACTTAAGCCAGAAATACACCATTTTTATTGCTTAACTTTATCAAGACTTAGACACATATGACACTTGTTTCATGTAGTATTTCTCCCTTTAAAGACTTTCACATTTTATAGCTTTACATCCTGCAAAGTAAATAGGCGTAATAAATCTGCAGTAACCAACCCATAATATTGAATTTGGGGTGGGGATCGATATAGTTTGTAATTTAAATTAAGCTGTCTTGAGAAATAGACACTTTTATTATCAACATCATTTCTGGCATATCTCCACAATACTAGTATGTGACATTTAGTTCATTTCTGCGAATGATACATTTCTTAGAGTACCCTTGCTTGAAGTTACTGTGGAGAATTAAACTCAAGAACCATGAAGATGGATATGGATTTTAATTAATATAAATAGTCTGCTGCAATGGCTTAGGGCTACATTTCCCAATAACAGTTTTGCATTCAAGTGTCCATCAGTAAACAGCTGAACAATGAGGGAATGAACAATGAGGGAGCTGAACTATGCTGAATGAACATTTGGGGTCACCTAGATGAGGACAGGATCCCTTACTGTATGTGTCTGGTTTCTCTCAAGCTATAGCTATAGCAAGCTTCAAAAATCCTCTTTGTTTTTTCTCTTTGTGCTAGTATTCACAGACCTTCCATACTGTAGGTTTCAACGTTGTCCATCATCTCTTCAAATTTCCTGACTGTTTCTGGCTTGAGGTGTGTGACCCTGTGGTCTCTGACCCTGAACTATTCTCACTGCAAGAAAACTATACTCCTTCAGCTCTGTTTTCAGCAACCTCAGAGAACTCTGGATAATAACTCACAACTCATGTGTTTCCCAACACATTTCATAACACATGCCAAAAATATCCACATCCAGTTCCAGAACTCTGCTAGGAGCTACTGCTGCTGTTTGAGTCAAAGTAATCCTTCTATACTGTTGCAGTGTCAATAGGCATTTTCAATTTTGTCTATCAAATTGGAACAATATTAATTCTTTTCCCCAACAGGAAATGTATTATACTTGGCAAAATTTCATGTGGAACATTGAAAATGTATGTATTTCATTTTCACCGATTTAATGTCTCATCATAAGGTGTTTGCAGTGATGCCTTCCATCCATCTCTATCAAATACAGTGCACACAAGATAGTGAACAGAACATATTTGAGGCTAAATAGCTTTGGGGCAATATCACAATGCATGCTAACATGTAAGTAGAGACTGATCTGCACTTCATCTATGTTGTTAATAATATTAAAATCTACATGATAAAGACTAACATTTAGAAATATTTCCCTGTTACAATACGAGCGAGATATGTGTCATCTTTTCTGCTTTCTCTTTTCTCTTTCTCTCTCTCAGATAAACAATCAGGATGGTAGCACTGGTCCAGCTCGATGTGGACAAACCAAACTTTAAGAGATGGAAGAGACAACGCCAGACCCCGCATTCGTAGATGTGGACCAGGGCTTGACTCTAGCATGCATTGCTTTCCTCTGCCTGCTGCTGGTGGCCATGATCATCCGCTGTGCCAAAGTCATCATGGACCCATACAGCGCCATCCCCACATCCACCTGGGAGGAGCAACATCTAGACGACTAGCATGACTTTGAAGGTCTGCACACATAGACATTCAGATTATAGGTGCAATTTCTCAACCTCCAGCACTTTTGCAAGCTTTGGTACAAATTATACTTAGAGAAGATGGAA
Source organism: Silurus meridionalis (assembly GCF_014805685.1). NCBI lineage: Eukaryota > Metazoa > Chordata > Actinopteri > Siluriformes > Siluridae > Silurus > Silurus meridionalis. The sequence goes on from NC_060892.1 coordinate 9,185,824, forward strand.
AACAAATGAGGTTATAATATAATATTTTAATTCAAGACAAGACAATGCCTTACAGAAACAGTTGTTTTGGCATATTTGCAATGGATATTCCATAATTTGCCTAAATATGTAAAGACAACAGTATATCTTACAGTGAATAAAGTTACAAATATTTGCTAACAGATTTGCTTTAATGAGAAATCCTATAAACGTTTAGATTAGAACATTTAGAGAACATTCATATGCTTGTTTAAAAGTTAGCATATTAGCAAGGTGAGCTGTTTAAAAAAAACATAAACACGTAATATCTGAAACATGATGCATGTTGTCAGTTGACAGTACATCTAAAAATTATCATGGTTACTCTAAAAAATGTTTAAAATGTTTAAAAAAACTTTTTTTTTTATAGAAGACGGAAAATAGTTAAGTCGCCCATAACTGCAGTCACAGCAAAACTAAAATATTTATTCAAACAAGACCGATTAAATAAAAAAGAAAGTTGATGTTTAAGTGTAAATGATTTATAAATATGAAAATATCTGGTATTACCTGGCAAAATCTCCACATGTTTTCATCCAATCTTCTTTTTCGCTGAATCAGTATTGCTAGTCAGACTTTGTATCAATGATCAGTAGCAGCCAAAGTGTCTGTGAGGAAGTCATCAATCTTGCTGCAAAAGCAAGTGGATTGCGCCCATTTTCTGTAGGAATAAAACCGATTGGTCGTGAGAGCCTGTGGAAATAGATGTGATTGGTGCAGCTTTCTAAGGAGGCAGGCAAGATTGATGGACCTTTTTGAAGGAGCAAAAAAATCATCTAGCCTTCCGAGAGAGCAGGCAGAACTGGTCAAAAAACTTTTGCTGAAACATTGTTCAAAGGTATTTGTGGAAGCAGAAAGTGTTGGTCCAACTCTCTGGTGTAGTGGGTGGGATTGGTTAAGTAAATTTTGCAGAGGTCAGGATTGTAAGAGGAGCATGAGTGACTGGGATTGTCAAGAGATTATGAAGAGTAGTCAAACTTTCTCTATGAGCAGCTGGAATTCTGCACCGGCAGACAATCTTGGTCATGAGCGTCTGAAGGAATATACGGGATTAGAATGAAAAACAGTGCAGACTTTATATGTCTTTGGAACAGTATGCTTTTAAATACCTCAAAATGTTTATTTTCTTTGTCCTCCAGACACACCTGTATCCGGGATGAAAGGTCAGGTTACATAGACTTACTCCAATACTGAAGCACACCAACTAGAAACTCTACAAGCTCTGAAACTACCTACAGCACCGGGACCAGGCAGAACAACCCAACACTGCACAGAGCTGTTCGCAGAACAACATATCAAATACACTTTAGACAATAATCGATGAATGAGATTGAGAACTAGCCTGTGTAACTTATATTTTTGGGGAGACTTTTAGGTTTTGTACACTTTTTGTAAAAATCATGATGGATGGGGTGTGCAAATTTTATGTACACTGTTATGTGAAATGAAGCCTGGCTTGGAGGCATGCTGACAAAGCTGCTCATAACGACTATTCAAAATTGCAATACCCGTTTACAATGATGAGACAAAATACAAGTATGCTAGCTTGAATGCAATTCAGGATGAAGCTTGTGCCGATAATCAACATGCGCAGAATCATTATTTTTCCATTTAGGAGAAGGTCGTCCAGGCAGGACGTTTATCTGTCTTATTGAGAAAGAAGCATTAGTATTCGAAGACAGCACTATATTTTTCTTACTGAAGGCATTACAATTTAAAAAGCAGTGAGCATCTCTGAAGTGGCTTTTTGATTCAAATTCTACTCAATGGGAAAACAGCCTGCAAATCATAAAGTCATTATAGAAAAACATGCAAAAATGTGGTAGGTTCATTATCGGCACATGCCTGTTTAGGATACTCAACCCTATATAAAGCCATTTATCTTGGGTTAAGTGAAATTCCCTTTATTCCTTAATGTGACTGCCTTTCACCACTTCTTAAAGCCAACTTCCATTGCTCCTTCGTTGTCTTGAATCATGTCAGTTAGCGTGTATTTATCTGCAGAGAATTATTGCATGTTATTAAGTGCCTCAGCCAAAATCACAAAGATTGTCTTTAAGCAGCACACAATCAAGAATAATGTGTAGCAGATCAAACAATATTGTCTTGAATGAAAACTGCAACTGTGCTATGTTTATTCAGCCTGCATCTTCTTATGCATAATAAAGTTAACAAGGATTTTAAGGCTCTTTGGTGTCTTTATGATGTGCCATATTGTCCACATAATATACAGTGTTATAAATAAAGAATTCACAACACCCCAAAATTAGCATTTTATATAGTCTGTAATTGAAATGCATTCATTGCTAGTTTAACATTTTAATTAGCAAAAATAGACTGTTGGATCCGAAAGTCTATGAAGTCAAGTAAAAACTTCTAGTTTGCATTTTTTTTTTCTGACTACAATAATTTCCAACACAAAACAGACAACATCAGAAGTAAAAGGTAGAATTTGTTTGTAATATTTGCAAGAATTTCAGAATCTCTTACTATTTGTTAATCGCTTTTTTCATGTCTATGTGTTTTTAAGATCAGATTTTGTACCCTAAAAGGGTCCTGTATGTAAGATTTAATCCCACTTGACCCACCCCCTTTAATATTATGGGATATTCTATAAAATTTCATAAAAAAATAAAATTCCAAATTCAATCCATTATTTTCCAGGCTGTCATGCAAAACAAGTGAAGTACAAGAGTGGTGAATATTCACTGCACAGCTGGATTCAAACACTGAATTAGAAAATATTTGGCATCATCTGCATTGCTTCACATATTCTATTTAAATGACTAATAAGATGCACACAGTGTCATTTAAATCTTTATCTTTTTTTGCCATTTCTGTTTAGTGCAATTTTCATCTGTTTAGTGCATTTTTCATCATTCACTTTCTCTCTGATTTTCACCTCATGTTCTCAAATCATCCCATTGCACACATTTGGATTTCTGTGGAGGATTCAGACTTCAAAGGCAGAGCTCTTCAACAGGATATAGCACTCGATATCTGTCACACTCAGGAATCCTCATTCCCATGGCGAAAAGGGGAAAGTTAATTTGCACAGCTCCACTGGGGCTCTGACATTCCACACTCTTTTCAGGATATATGGCCACGGCTTTAAATATGATATGTGACCGAGGCCAGTGTCGACGAACCTCGATCCCTAATCTAATCAAGACTCCTACCTCTTATGTAGCAGTTGAACTCCAGTGAGAATTCACTTGCTGAAATTAACTGAGGCCTGTTTTCTTTTTCAGTCTGACAGAACCAGAAAATAGACAAAAGGGTCTCTAGTGAAATTAGGGTAGCTTGACATCGCAGCAATTATCTATTACCTGAAATCGTTAGTGATTATTTGTAATTGTAGGTGGTCGTGTCACAATGTGGAGTCAAAACATGAAAAAGTACAGCTGCTATCATTTGTGAGGAACAGCCTCGGTCTTTCTGTAATCAGGGAATCATATTGGAAAATGCATGTCTTTTTTCGTGTTGGAAAGGCACGTATTGAAAAGGCACGTCTTTTTTCTTTGCTATACACTACAGACATTTGGGTTTGAGATCAAGAAACAAATATGAGACAACAGATCAACTTTTATTTGCCAATTTGCTACTTTACCTTTATCTTATCTTATATTTATAGGTCTTTTAATTTAATGCACAATTTTTAAAGCAGCCGATCAGGTTTACTAACATCCTTTAATAAAATCCTGAATCTATAATTTAACATTTACTGTAATTTCCGGACTATAAAGCGCACCCATATATAAGCCGCACTTATTTTGAATTTTACAAATATTTTTATTTCTAACATAAATAAGCCGCAGGTGTCTACACTAATGTACTTTACACAGGCTTTAACCAAAGACACGTTACACACGGTGTAACGGGTGAAATATGTTGCGCTTCTTTTAGGAGCATAGCGGTATTTTGGGAATAGCATGCCACTGCATTCTTACGCTATTACTGCGTGTGTGTAAGACTGAGGATTATGTCCCTATTATTTTCTGATGCTTATTTTTTGACTAACCCTTAATGCTGTTGCCAAGAAAAATAAAAAAGCACGAGTTTTGGAAACCTGTCTGTGCTTATATGGTTTCTGTTGCAACTGGAGTTAGCGCGCTATCCCTTCACCCAGACTCAATGCGCTACAACAGCTTGTATCTAACTAGTAGCCTACCCAGAAAGTAATTGTTCACTGTCTTCCTCCTTCCTTTCACAACTATTTATCTCGGGAGTTTATCTTCTGGCATCGTCGTGCGTTTAAAAATCACCCAATGGAAGTTTTTTCTCCCGATGCCGTGCAGCTCAGAACACAGGTGAGGTGCGTTTTTTCGTTTCCGTTCTGAAATTTAATTGGTCTAATGTTATGGGGTTCAGTTTTTTGGCTTAAAGTTTGTGAAACTGGGAAAAACCCAGGAAAAATTCATAAATTTGCTGTTTCGTTGTTTAAGCAGCGGGGTTCAAAAGGTGGGAAAAAAGTAGCGGCTTATAGTCCGAAAAATACGGTTTAATATAATGTTGAATGATGTTGGTGGGAAAATTTTATTTTTTCAAAGCTTTCAACAACCTTGGAAAGAAAATAGAATTAATATCGCTTGTTGCACATCTTTTCCAACACTGCAACACCCTTTCTGGCTATTCATATATATATATATATATATATATATATATATATATATATATATATATATATATATATATATATATATATGTACATACACACACACACACACACACACACACACACACACACACACACACTAAACAAAAATATAAATATTTTGCCTGTATTTTTCATGAGCTAAACTCAAAGATGCTGGATGTGGAGGTCCTGGGCTGGTGTGGTTACACGTGGTCTGCGGTTGTGAGGCCGGTTGGATGTACTGCCAAATTCTCTGAAACGCCTTTGGAGACGGCTTATGGTAGAGAAATGAACATTAAATGCACAGGCAACATCTCTGGTGGACATTCCCGCAGTCAGCATGCCAATCGCACACTCATTTAAAACTTGCGACATCTGTGGCATTGTGCTGTGTGATAAAACTGCACATTTTTAGAGTGGCCTTTTATTGTGGCCAGCCTAATGCACACCTGTGCAATGATCATGCTGTCTAATCAGCATTTTGATCTGCCACACCTGTGAGGTGGATGGATTCTCTCAGCAAAGGAGAAGTGCTCACTAACACAGCTTTAGACAGATTAGTAAACAATTTTTGAGAGAAATTGAGGACAAAAACAATACTTTTTAGTTATATTAAACTTAATATTTATTCTTTATACTTATTTTATTTATTTACTTTATTTGTATCCTTACATTTTATTTCTAATTTTCATGTTTACAGGTTGTACAGTGTTAAAAAGCATTTCACTACATGTCTGTAAGAATGTGTAGGTGACAAATAAAAAATCTTATTTGAATTTTAATAAATTTGAATTTTAATATTTTTTGTTAAGTTTCTCCATTTAGTCCTATCTTCAGGATATGACATGAGGATATGTTGTATCTTGGCCTGGTGATTTTCTTGTTCAGTCTAAAACCTTCTACTTTTTCCACCAATGAAATCTTTTGTTATTGCTAGTGTGTTTTGGCTTATTGTCTTCCTGCAGGATGAAGTTCCTCTCAATTAGATTGAATGCACAGTATTTATCTGTAAATTAGCAGACTGAATGCTTCTGTAGAAAAATATTTTTTCTGCAATCATGCATTCATGACTCAAATCATCAATAAATATTAGTGACCTCGCCAGGAACAATCATGCAAGCTCAAACTATAATACTACATCTAGCCTGGCCTCTGATTCTTACTGCTGATAAGTGGTTTGCATTTAATATTATGGCCTCTATATTTCTGTATTTAGAGAGTTCTGCAGCAGGACAATGATCCAAAACACTCCAGCAAGTCCACCTCAGAATGGCTGGAAAAAAAAAAAATTAAGAATTTGGAGTAGCATTGTCAAAGTTCTGAACTGAATCCTGTTGAGATGCTGTGGCATGACCTTAAAAAGGCAGTTCCTGCTCGAAAATCCTCTAATGTGGCTGAATTACAACAATTCTGCAGAGATGAGACCAACATTCCTCCACAGCGCTGTAACAGACTTATTGCAAGTTATCGCAAAATTGCAGTTGTTGTTGCTAAGGGTGGCCCAACCAGTTATTTAGTTTAGGGGGCAAAAACTTTCACACAGGGCCATGTCGTTTTGGATTTAGTTTTCCCTCAATAATAAAAGCTTTCATTTAAAAACTGCATGTTCTCTTGTGTTATCTTTTACTAATATTTAAATTAGTTTGATTATCTGAAACATTAAAGTGTGACAAACATGCAGAAAAATAAGAAATCAGGAAGAAGGCAAACACTTTCACACCAGTGTACACAAAACAAAATATCACATGCATCAACATGCAAAGAAGTATATTTGATTGATTAAAACGTATGTTATCATTCATATACTAAATCTGTTTTTTATGTTTCCTCAGTGCAATATTGTGCAGTTAGACCACATTTGTAATATAATTGTTCCTATAATCCTGTAATATAATAAACACCTAATATTGCCGCTGCAGTGTTAAACAGCAGTTAATGTCATTCTTTCAGACAAAAATATAAAGCAGATATATACACAGAAAACCCATGATACTTGGAGGGTCTCCATGTCAAAACAATAACTTACAATGTGTAAAACTGCTGAACTATTCCCACTTTAGATTTTTTTTTTCCCCTTTACCGAAACCCTACTACCTTTCAAATTGGTGGACCTTCATCTTTTTGTCTTTCATTAAAAATCCCATTACACTCCTGTACTACCTTTGCTGATGTAGCAATATTACTCAAGGCTTCAACTCTGCTGATAAAATGAATCCAAAATTCTTTTAGTATTGTGTTATTAGATACACACAGCCACAGGTACACAATTTCATTTTTGCCAGCTGATTCGTTATCAGTGAGTGAACTTGTGTCCTATTCAGTCCAGCAGTTAATCAAGTTAAGAGGGCCTCTGTTAAATTCATTTCAGTGGCATGCCATTTTCTGGCAAGATGATTTGTTTAGACTATAAATTGTGTTTAAGAGGCATTTTGGAAAACATATTCCGTTTTGCACTCTGTCTTACTCTGTCATTTAAAAAAAAAAACAACAACAACCGTCTCAATCATCAAATGTACATTTTTATTTAGTCTCTTCAGAGTTAAAAATGACTAAGCAGTTGTAGCTGTAGTGCGCACCAGGACAAAATAAAAAAATAATGCTTGTTTGGTGCTGTAATGGAGAATTATAATTATTTCAGGGGTGCGGTATTCAAATCAATAGCAGTAAATAATTTGAATAATTGGAATTTTTGGTCAGACTTATGCAAGAAAGTCTTGCTTTTTGAAAATTATATCATTATATCTTATCTCATATGAAGAAGTACAGACGGGTGACAATTTGAGAGAGAAAAAAAAAGGAAAAATGATTGTGGTGGCATCCAAGATGATGCCACTCACAATCCACAGGACTCACAAAAAAAAATGTAGAAGTTCAAAATTATGTAAATCACATGCTATAGACTTTACAGTCCTTCCAATTAATTAACTATACTATATGCCAACACATTTTGGGTTCCTTTTTCCAACCATTAATTTGCCTGTCGATCTGCGTATATTAAAAACAATAGATTCTTTACTAACTTCCATGTACAATAAGCCATACGCCTGCATCAGCAGTTCCTCATGCATGCTCAAGGCTGTGTACATCTATGGATCTCTTTCATGCCCCTTGAAATAAAACGAATGAAATATGTCATCTGTGCCACATAAATCATAGGATTTCAGTGTTGCACGGTGTGAGCTCTACAGCGCACACATGGTTTTCAATCAATAACTCTAAACAAGACAGAAGGCTTTTGGTGTCATTTTTTATAGTGAAGCAAATGCAGGCATTTGAATTATTGTGCCAGCATTTTTTTGCACCAACATGGTATTAAAGAAATACTACTACTACCACTATCATAACAATAAACTTCAGAAGTCTAGAAACACACATTTAACCTTTAACATGGTTAAAAAAATAACAGTTTGTGTGAAAGAAATAACATGAACAGTATACTATAATATACTATCAGACCTAAAATTAATGGCATGCTTCAAGAAAGAATATTTACAAAACTGACTATTGAATTATTCTTTGATTTTTCAACAGTGTCGAAGTCAATGTCATATTAATTAAAAAGTCAAATTTATTTCTATAGCGCTTTTCACAACGGACATTGTCTCAAAGAAGCTTTACAAAATTTTAGAGTTTAAGGTGAGCAATGCGTGTTTATCCCTGATGAGCAGCCATGGCGACTGTGGCAAGGAAAAACTCTCTTAGATGTTATGAAGAAGAAACCTTAAGAGTAACGGGTGATATCAAGATTGTGATTGTAAGTCTTTAAAACAATACAAGACACTGGAGAGTGAGAACTAACATGAGCACCGGAATGTATGATTATGTGTAAGAGATAAAAAAAAATACCTTTCGGCTGAATGGTGTTTCACAACCCTCTCTTTCCAAACTGGCAGAGCTTGCACAAGAAGCATGGACAAAAATAACAGGATCCAGATGTGCAAAGCTGACAGAGATAGATCCCAGAAGATTTGCAGCCGTAATTGCGATTGAAGACGCCATTGACTGAGGAGGTCACTGGAGGTGAATAGACGAATGGATGACAATTACCTTTGCCTGTCACTATGTTCAAAGTTACATTCAGTGAAATTTCTTAGCACTTAAAAATTGCACCTTCTGCCCTTTGACCAGTCGACACATTGAAATAAATGTTATGGTAGCACAGTACCATCATACTCTTGTCCGAAATGCACTGCTGTGGACAGAATTTTGTGGCAGGAATGCACAACATTGTGTATACTGTATGTACATTCGTTTACTGGTTGTATTATATCTTCTCTATGCCTTTCTTTCTTGTGCGAGTTTAAGGTTAAATCAACTGTGAGCTCTCCACATGTGCTGGCTCTTGAAATTTGAAAGAGGGAGGGAGAGAGGGAAGGAGAGAACGAGAGAGAGAGCACAACCACAAGCAGATTGCCCCTGCATGACATTAGATCTACACTAACTCAAGTTCAGCACCATCTGCTGCCCAGATTAAAGGCCGAGCCCCTACCGAGACCTCAGAGTCAGTAATGACACACAACTATACGATATAAATGTACGCAGCTTTTCAAGCAATAACCTTTACTTGTTTAACTCAGAGGTGAAACAAAAAAAGGAAGTCAAACTCCTATTAAGCGTTTTTCTTTTTCAGATGAATAAATTAATAGTAAAGAAAATGTAACAAAAAACATCAGCATTTTTTTGCCAGGTTTATTACACCATGGCAAGGCTTTAAATGAGAGCTATAACCAAAATGGTTGTATTCAAAACAATGCATACATTTGAAAAAGCTCAGTTTAAGTCACTGGATGTTTCATCTTTCAATATTTGCACAGCAGGAATCACTTTTAGACTTAATAAAATACCAGATTTAACTACCCAGGTTATATATCGGTGTATATGGGTGTATGTTTATATATGCCTTTATTTACTTCATGTAACAAGCAACTACAGGTCAAAAGCTTTAGGCAATGTTTATATCAAACATCAGAATGGAGCAAATGTGTAATCTCTGTAACTTTATCTGTGGCATGGTTCTTGGTACCAGATGGGCTGGTCTGAGTATTTCAGAAACAGCTGATCTCCTGGGATTTTAACAAACAGTCTCTAGAGTGTACACAGAATGGTGCATAAAACAAAAAACAATCACTGACTGACAGGTTTGTTGGTAGAAACACCTTTGTGTTGCCCAGAAGGATATAGTACTTAATATAATCACTTACAACCATGGGGGTTTGAAAAGCATCTCAGCAAATCAGGTTTCACCCATCAGACAAGTACAAGAATCTGAGGCAATCATGGGCACAGGATCACCAAACTGGGACAGATTACATTCTAGTTTTCAGTTCTGGACTGTATTTAATATAAACATTTTGCTACAATGGCTCAGTTGCCATGAACAGTTTTGCATTCAATCATCCATCAGTGAACAATTGATAATCTCAACAGTGAAAAAACTATAATGAATGGACATTCAGTATCACTCAGGTGAGGTAGGGTTCCTTGTGAGTGTGATTCATCTTGAAATTTCTTCCTTATACCATCTCAGGAAGTTTTCCCTTGCCCACCACTGGCTTGCTCATTAGGGATCAACTTGAGAATTTATGAATTTCAAATATATATTTGTAATCTGTTTATTTCTATCAAGCTTCTTCGGGACAATATCTGTTGTTTAAAGCGCTACACAAATAAAATTTGTGTTTTTTCTTTTAAAATATCAAATATGATTTGATATTAATTGAGCTGTCTGATTTCTGTTGTTGCCAAGTTGGACCGTATCATCAAAGACACTATATGGACAAATGCTTGTGGACACATGACAATAGGATCATCCCATTCCACGATCGGTCCCCATATTTCTGTTATAATAACCTCCACTTTACTTGGACGATGCTCCACTGTGTTTTGGCTGGTAGAGATTTGTGCTCATTCAGCCACAAAAGTAAAATTCAGCTACCGATGTAGGGTGAGGAGTTCTGGGGCACAGTTAGCACTCTAATTCATTCCAAAAGCTTTCAATAGGGTTTAGGTCAGAGCTCTTTAGCAGGCCACGCAAGATCTTCCACTGCAACCCATGTCAACCCTCTCTTCATGGAGCCCACATTGTGCACAAGACCATTGTCATAAGTCTTTTATACAAGTAAAGAAAGAACTGAATGGTACCTCATCCAAAAATCATCTTAAACAATTACATGCCTCCAACTTGTGTGGTAACAGTTTGGAGAAGAACCACCTATCAAGTCCTCAAGTCAAGTTTATTTCTATAACACTTTTCACAACAGACATTGTCTCAAAGCATCTTTACAGAATTTAACAGTTAATGTTTTATTCCAAAGTTTAGGAGCTAAATGTAAAATTGCTCTACCACCTTTAGTGGACTTTGCTATTCTAGGAACTACTAGATGTCCAGAGTTTTGAGATCTCAAGGAGCGTGATGGATTGTAGCGTGTTAAAAGACTAGAAAGATAAATGGGAGCCAAACCATTTTGTGTTTTGTAGGTAAGTAGCAGTAGTTTGTAGTCGATTCGAAACTTAACAGGTAGCCAGTGTAGGGATGATAAGATTGGGGTTATATGATCATATTTTCTTGACCTTGTGAGAAATCTGGCTGCTGCATTCCAGACTAAGTTTGTTTATTCATGATGCAGGACAAACACCTAGTAATGCATTACAATAGTCATGAACTGGTGTCCCAATACATTTGTCTGTATAGTGTATATAGGCCATTATAATGATACACAAACCCAACTAATACTAGCCAGCACCACTCTCTTTTAATTCCTTTCTAAAGATAGATTTTTAACCTGAATGGTCTCTGGGTAGTAAAAACAGAAAGTAAATTACAGTAATAGATGCTGTAATGAGAGGAACGAGATGATTGTGTGTTTAAATGCAGCCCAGTTTGGAGATGAAATAGCAATTGCTAGATCATTACGAGTCATTAAACCACAGCAGGTGAATTTAGAGTGGAGGCAGAGTAATTAATCAAATGACACAGCTCTTTTACGCCGCACGTGCTGATGGATTAAACACGCGCATGCGGAGTTAACAGACATCAGTAACTTTAATTACCAATTTGTGGGTAACAGAAATAAACATAACACTGCCTTTGGTAATTAGGCTTCATGTTGAGAAGCCTTTGCGAAATTGAATGTTTAAAGGATTTATGCAGCAGAGGCTATTTTTTTGGAAAAGCTCAGGAGTTTTACCTAATCAAGCTTTTTCTAAAGGCAGAAAAGGAAAGGACTGGTTAGCACATGCAAACTACACAAGGTGGAAGTTGGAATGTTTAATCAGTCATCCATTACTGCCATGCTGGGAAAAAAAATGCCTGAACAATTTCCAAAAACATCAGGCTGAGCTGATGAAGCTGGTAAAATTTCTTTGCCAGCTGGACGATTAATCACGGTAAATTTGCGTGAAGAGAGCTTGAACCGAATCCGCAAATCAATGGGTAAGGGGGTGGAGATGAAATGAACAATCACCAAGACGTATTGCTGTTTTATAACACAGGTCGATTTAAATCACAGATTATACTCTGTGGAAGGTGGAAGGAAGCGGATGATAATTAAAATAAAGCCGTGTTGACATCTTCCCAATTAGCAACTGAGCTTGTTTATGTCTTAGAGACATAAATTGCAACCACCGTGCCAGTTTACGTGGCTATTATCTGGGTCGTTATTGTTATGTGATGAAACTAAAGAGAGGTGACAGACTCAGACGTTTAGCTTCTAGAACAAGCTGCCGTATTTGTACACAGAATTGTGGCTTTCAGCGAATATAACTATCTGGTACTTCCTGTAGAATTGCGTTGAGCTATTATGAGAGCTGACCTATGCTTCTTTTTGCTTTACAGTTCAATGTTGCATTATTAAATATGAATAAAAATCATGCTTATCAATAACTTGTCAGTGATCGTCGAGCCCCTTCCTATTAGAAACAAAAATACATTGAACAATAATATCATATACTGCTTACACTTTTGGATATATAAAAAAAAAGCCAATGGAATGTTTCTGGACACTCTCATATTATTAAACACAAAAGTCAATGCGTTTTGTCCAATCTCCGTTCAATTTCCTTGGCTGTCGCACACAATCTATCATAATCATTTCTGCCCAGAGATAAGCTTTGTCTAAGTGAAACTCCAATGAGCGAATCAAAACAGCTTGCATGTACTCCATTAGCTGTCAGGGAAAAGGTCATGAATAATTAAACGTGACTGATAAGGCATCATTTGGTGCATGATAAGCCCAGCTGGTTTTAGGGATGGAAAGGAGTAATAATGGGGAACATCACTGCTGTAGCGCAGGAATGACCTTCCCCTGGCACGATCCGAAACCAACGCGGTATCCCCGACCCTCACAGTAACCTAGGGAGGAGAAAAAAAAACAGTGAGAAAGATAGAGAGTTAGTGCAGATAATGAATCGTTCCAGAACAGGATTGGGCTGATGCGCAGGTGTCCACATACTTTTGGTAGACTACACATTGTTATTTATTATGCAACTATAGAGATAAAAAAAACCACCCCGAACACACACTCTTCATTCATACCTGTGAGGGTGACCTCGTCTCCATCCTTAAGGAACGTCCTCGTCTCTCCTCCACCAAGCTCAATGAGCTTTGATCCTCTCCATGAGAGCTCCAACAACGAGCCGAAACTTTCCGGATCCTTGAAACACAACAAATCTAGTCAGGTAGGCCAAATTCATAGATGAGATTGTTTAGCCCACAATTTTTCCCTAATGTGCTTTAAGACATTGCAAATACACTCTCCTGATCTAAACATTGATTTGATGCCCTCATTTCTGCTTTACTAATGACTGAATTATTTACAACAGGCATAAATACAGCACATACTCTATATGGACAAACTTATTGGGACACCTGACTTATGTGGTTCTTTTCTAAATTGTAACCAAAAAAATGGTACAGCCCAGAGAACATTCAGTTTAAAAATCTATGCTTATTAAGTAATTAAAAAGAATCATGCTAGCTAATATTAGCATGCCGGGTTTGTGTATCTTCAGTAGAGTTGTAGGCTGATTTATGTTAAGTTTGTAATCTAGCTTACCAGTGTAGATTTATTCATTGATAGATACTCAAAGCACTTTTGTACTCTTCGACAAGGACGTCTGCTAAATGCCATAAATGTATCATTATGGCGTCCTATATACATTGTATGGACAAAAGTATTGAGGCATCTGACTTTCCAAGCCATATGTGCTTCTTTACCAAAATATTACCGCAAAGTTAGAAGCACACAATTGTCCAAAATGTCTTTGGATGTGGTAGCATTAAATTTTCCCTTCTCTTGAACTAGGAGACCCAATCTTGTTTACATGGATTAAAGTGGAAGATCCTAAGTGGCCTGCAATAAAGCACTGACCTTAACCCTATTGAAATAGGGACAAAATGTGGAATGTTCAAAAACCATATATAAATCTTATGGTCAGATTTTCACAAAATTCTGCCCCTGTAGTTTAGGATTCAAATATAATATTCTCTAATATGCCACTGTGCGTTAATTAGCTAGCTGGGCAACAGCTCTATGTTAGTGTTTTATTGTCGTTCTGCACGTGTTTAACTCCTTACGCTTTTAATGATGTTAAATACTCTCTTAATGATTAAAAATAATATCAAATGTCACACACACACACACACACACACACACACACACACACACACACACACACACACAGACCGGTCCACTGATGGTGCCTGATGCCAGCAGGTCCCCTGGCCTGACGTTACAGCCGTTCACTGTGTGATGCGCTAACTGCTGCTTCATGGTCCAGTACATGTACTGAGAAGATAAACAACGCATATGTTTACACAATACTTTCTTTTCAAACTTAAAATGATTATTATCACTGTGACAATGAATATAACAAAAAAAAAGTTTTTTTATTTTTTTTATTTGGTAGCATAGCAAAGATGACTATGGAGAGTTTACTTGAAAGAGGACAAGTTTATGTTTCCTGACTAAACTTTAGTTCTTTAGTTATTTCACATAATTAATCTGCTGGATAACCTTTAGGTGAGTTTGCAGTGCTCTCCAACTCCTATTAGTGCCGTGAATATTAGCATATCTCAAATAACATCGGATGAACGAGCGTGATAAAAAATAAGCATAGATGGAAGCATTGAAAGATTCATTCAGCACTCATATATCCATCCTTTAGCTCCATTTTCTGCTATTTTACAGAGTTTGTAAATCTTAGATGCAATGAATGAAATCAGAAACAAGTATGTGAAGGAAATGCCTTTTTATTTTCTAGCAAATTTTGATACATTTTTGGTTGTATATTTTTGTTGTTGTTTGTTATTGTGGTTCACACTTACGGGCCACATTCGATGTTGAAGTTAATTGTTTCAGTGAATTGCAAAGAATAACAAACTTTTATGTGTTATTTACACATGTACACTAATATGCAACTGAACATTATTACGTTTGAGCCGCATTACAATGTACAGCATGGTTCAATACTAAATTAGCATAGAGAAAATTCTTCCTGTGACTGACAGGCACAACGGCTACGCCTCCTTCGTTCAGGCCTGCGCAAGAAGACCACTGCTTTATCCCAATTCGGCGTCTTATAAAATGCAAAAGTAAGTACACCTTGTGTGAAGATAAAGTACACACATTTCAGTGTGTAGCAAGAGACATACTTAGACATTATGTATCAAAAGACAATGTTGCCGCTTACTTACACACACACTATTAACAGCTTTTATTAATTAATTACGCCTAATAACGATAACCTTGACATTTACACCTTTTTCATTTATACCTCTTTAAAATGCGTCCCTTCAAATAACTGCACCCTGGCGCCACAAATTGTGGGCAATATTGTTTGAAAGTGTCCACAGATCCACAACTGAGCAGCTATGGGATTAAGGGCCTTGCTCAAGGGCCCAGAAGTAGAAGCTTGGTGTGGCTGGGATTTGAACTCATGACATTCAGAGCCAAAGTCCAATGTATTAACCACTAAGCTACCACCTTGAACAAAACACAAAGGCAGTTTCATTTTGTGAAAATGCCTACTTTCCAACTACCTCTACTACTAGAAAGTATACTACAAACCCGATTTCAAAAAAGTTGGGACACTGAACAAATTGTGAATAAAAAAGGAATGTACTGATGTGGAAGTTTTAAATTTCAATATTTTATTCAGAATACAACATAGATGACATATCTATTGTTTAAACCGAGAAAATCTATAATTTTAAGCGGAAAATAAGTTGATTTTTAATTTCATGATCATGTTGCCAATTGACCTAATGAGTTGCAAATCGCTCCTCCGGCTGTTCCTTATATGTACAGTTAACTTTTCCGGCCTCTTATTGCTAGCTGTCCCAACTTTTTTGGAATGTGTAGCTCTCATGAAATCCAAAATGAGCCAATATTTGGCATGACATTTCAAAATGTCTCACTTTCAACATTTGATATGTTATCTACATTCTATTGTAAATTAAATATAAGTTTATGAGATTTGTAAATTATTGCATTCCTTTTTTATTCACAATTTGTACAGCGTCCCAACTTTTTTGGAATCGGGTTTGTACATGTACCCTGGTTTGGTAAGTACACTACATTTCACTTGGCAGCCTTTTGCCTGGACAACATCTCTGGTGGCAGTCTCACTGTTTTATTGCTAAATAACAGAAGCTAATGGACACAAAACTTAATTTCACTCTATCCTCTAGTACATTAAATTAAGTCTGGTACAGAGTTCTAGAATAAGATGGCTGTCGCAACAGAAAACAGATAACACCCGATACCAGATAACAGCTTATAGCGCAGACTCCAAGGTCAGACTGAATTGTAACACACACTGTTACTTCAGCAAAAAGGCTCAAGTAATAACCAAGATGAAATTTACGGTATGGCCTTCTTGAGTTTAAATTACATATATTACCTTTTATAGACAGCAAACTTGACAGAACCTACACGCTATTACAGTGTATCATCATATACTGGAGTCTGGTCATGTATAACAAACCTAGTGGATATTACAGGCTTTACTTCTGGCTTTGAGGGTGTATTTTACTATCCGAAGTTAAATCCAAAGTATATACAAAGCACAGATTTTTTCAAAAACAATGCTAGAGATTGGCAAATGAGGCACAATGTTCTAAATCAGACAAAACACTACACAAAAATGTGTTTGTGAAATTATTTGTTGGGATCAGAATGGAATGATGCATGCTGGACATATTGTGCTATGAGTGGATATTATGGAAGAATCAAAGTATGTTTGGGGCAAGTGTGTTTCCACCACTCTCTCTCTCTTTCTTCATCTCTTTCTTGTCAGTAGAGAGATGAGTGCAGGAGCAGTGGCGTGAAGAAGGTACTTGGAAAGTAGGCATTTTCACAAAACTATACCCCTTAAAAATATGTTTTGTTTAAGGTATAATAATGAAATTGTGTTTTAGTCCATTTAACTCTATCAGGTGGCAAATTATATCACATTCATTGTCATTTTTTTTAAGCAAAAGCTTTCAATAGAACATAAACAATAGACCACTGATCTACTGCATAATCTCTCGTGCCTATCAGGACTAAACCTGATACCTCAAGCATTCTGTATCCTTTAATGTACTCACTGTCCCAGCTCAAGAGCAGTCTCTTTGTTAATCACCAGGACTGAAGGTACTGACACAAGGTCTCCGGCCCTTAATTGAACCTGTCCCTTGCGATCTTTTTTTCAGCTTAACTGCAGGAGGGCAGTGGTATTTTGGAGATGGATGGGACAGTAGTTCATTGCAGGGCACCATTCACACACATTTATGCCTAGATGTATTTCTTCTAAGCCTGTACACATGCTGGAAGTTTTTGGGAGGTGGAAAGATCTGCAGATTCTAGAGGGGAAAAAACTCCGGCCATGTCTACACAGTGACGGTGTTTTATAAAATGCAGGGCGGAAAGTCAAAGAGGCTTATGGTTTGGATAAGCAACCTTTGGAAAACTATTGAAAACAGTAGTGTGGACATTTCAAATTTAATCGGATTAGTGTAGAGGGAGCTTTAGGATTAATGAGGAGACCATAGAACTGACAGCCTACTGAAAATTAAGGGATGCCTCACCAGAACCTTCCTGGTCAGTAAAGCAACACACTGAGCCTGTGGCCTGTCAGGACTGCCATACAGTATAGTCTCTGCTAGAGACTCAAAGATTATAGTATCATTGCATTTCAGTTCCTGGCCTCCAAAATGAAAAGGAAGCAATGGTGAAATTAATTTGGATAAATTTCTCCAGAAGCTGCCATGAGTCTCCCTAGTTTGTGTTAAATCCTTGTTAAGTAAAAAGGATACCTTAACTCCCCATTCCCCGCTACCTTGGAAGGCTGTTAAACACTTATAAAGGACCACTAGCTCTTGCTTGTACCGTCACCACTAACTGAAAACATTGTCAGGCTTGGCTCCTGCCACCAAAGAAGGCCAAATAGCACCATCTTAATTATATTCAGGGCAATCAGGATCACCTGTGCCTGTGTCTATTTAAGTAGCTATCTTCACTTATGCGCTACACAATCTTAAGTCAACCTTGCTATGTGCTGGAGGTCAAATCTTACTTATTAAAGTATAATAATTTGCCGTTGGCAATTTCTCTGGATGGTGTAGCTTACTTTTGATTCCATTAAATCTCAGTGCAAAAAGTCACACTAAAATCTGGGATTTAGAACTGTGAGCAATTCAAAACGAAGAAACCCAATGTTTTATGTCCGGAATATGAATTATCAATGAGACTGCATTATTTTTTAGTCCCTGTTTAAATATTAACACATTTGTTATACTGGCTATATTAACTGCTTGGACATAATGTCAGATTTTCCACATGACCAACTGAAGTGTGTTTAAAGGACACTTTGGTTGATTTGATTGAGGAGTCCATGCCAGCTCAATTCCACATTCTCAAATGTGCAAAAAAGAGGACAATGCAAATACGAAGAAATTCTTCAAAGATATTTTACTTTTCACTGAAGTTGTTAGTAGAATCATTTGTAATCAAAACTGTTGAAGTAAATTAGAATAGATGCATTTTCATTGGTGGTCCCAGAATTGTAAGTCCCACTGCATGTAGATTAGAGGTTGTATCATTCTGATGGAGGTGTGAAAACTACATTCTGTGGAGATCTGACACCAGATAAAGAATTCCAATTGGTACAATAAGTTTGCAATACAAATCAGGGTCTTACCTTAAAGTTAGACTTGCAGATGGTGGTCGCCTACTCATGCCTTCACCTGATAGGTAGTAAAACAAGACAGTGAAATTTGCCTCACCAATTTTATTTTGCTTGACTGGTTTATTGTGCTAAACAATTTTTTATTGCCCACCTTTAACTGAGACAAAGAGTTTGATGTTAAATGTGAACGGGTCCCGGTGGCGAAGGTATGGTAGTGGCTCAGGGTCCTAAAATAAGAGTATGTACTACAGTCAGATACCAAAACAATCTATAATGTAGTTACAGTTACAGCATCAAAGATGTTTTAATACAAGGCGAGGCTTAAAAAAAGAAAGAACATCAGCTTGTTCAAATCTAAATTCGTGATTACTTTATAAAATTTGCTATATTTAATAGTAAAAAAACGATTGATTCAAATCAAGATCTCTCTTTCAGAGAGACCGACCAGGCGTAACATTATAACATTATGACTAGTAAAGTGAATAATAGAGGGTGGGATATATTAGGCATCAAGTGAACATTTTGTCTTCAAAGTTGATGTGTTAGAAGCAGAAAAGATGGGCAGCGTAAGGATTTGAGTGCATATCAGTGCATATCAACAGTAGTCTAAGGAAGAAACAGTGGTGAACTGGCGACAGGGTCATGGGTGGCCAAGGTTCATTAATGAGCGTGGGGAGCGAAGGCTGGCCTGTGTGGTCTGATCCAACAGAGAAGCTCAAATTGCTGAAGAAGTTAATGCTGTTAATGTTTGATGGGTCAGGACCGTCTTAGCAGGAAAACGGGCACTAACACAATATTAGGCAGGTGGTATATATTTGAAAAGGGATTATTTTGATAATCGATTACTATGACAATTATTATTTTTTATTATTTTATTTACTATAAATCTATATGGAAAATGTTTGTTCACCGGACCACAAGATTCAGATTCTTTTTTCAACATTCTGTTCCACATTTAGTCCCGAATTTCTGTTATAATAACCTCTACTGTTCTGGGAAAGGTGTTCCATTAGTTTTCAGCATTTGCTTGTGGAGATTTGTACTGTCAGCCACAAGAACGTTTGTAAAGTCAGGTACTGATGTAGAGTGAGGAGACCTGGGATGCATTCAGCATTCCAATTCATCCCAAAGGAGTTCAGTTGAGGTCAGAGCTCTATAGCAGGCCACTCCAAACCACATAAAAACATATCTTCATGTGCATATGAGCATTGTCATGCTGGAACAGGTTTAAGTCTTCTTGTTTAAAGAGGGAAAGTTAATGCTACTGCATACAAAGACTTCCTACACAATTGTGCGTCTCAAACTTTGTGGTAACAATTTTGGGAATAACCACACATTGCTGAAAAAGTAGGATGTCTCAATACTTTTGTCCACACAGTGTAGATCATTTTGAGCCAGCTGTATGCCATATATCAGCCACACTGCTATTCAATCAATGGTTTTCAAACCAAATATATAAAAACTAAAAGCATATTAAGAATAAAAGGTGTATGTTTAGCTCAATCCCACTGACCTGCACTGTGTTCGTCTCGACAAAAGGCATCAGAGCCTCCATAGGAACAACCCAAGGTGAGATGGTGGTCCCGAAATTCTTCCCAAGAAATGGACCTAATGGCACATACTCCCATGCCTGGATATCCCTCGCTGTGGAAAGAAAAAGAGAGCGAGCACATGTGATTCACTAACATGAAATTATCGATTCAATTACACAACAATGGATAAGAAGTAAATAAAACGGAGGTGATTGAAAAGAGAAATAAAAGATGGATGGAAGAAAGGGAAGAAAAATAGATGAGGAAAAAGATGAAAGGAGTAGAAACGTATCCATGGGAGACTTACGTAGACAGAAGACAAGATTAAAAGGACAAGTTTGCGGCTTAAGAAAACAATTTTATAGCTATGACCACTTATAGCTATGACACTCAAAGATTTTATAAGCCTCCACTTTTTTTTTCCTTCCAAAAAATAAAGGTTGTCATATCAAATGTCCTGAGGACTTTACTGTGTCAGAAAACTTTAAATAACTTTTTAAATCTGGAACACTTAAATCAGGACAAGGAAGAGGTTGCTAGAAAATATTTCACCCCCCTAGTATTTAATTATCTAACAATGAATCTTGTGTGCAATGCAGGAAGACTAACGGATCAAGACTGTAAGTAACTTGAATGTAACAAAGCGTCCACACATCCAGATGAACTAACATTGTGTAAATGTTATGGGAATAAGACTGAACTCAGCGTTACTCTATGTAACACTTGTTATGGACAAAAGCCAAGCAATCAGGAAATGTGATGCTTCACAGAGCCTGGTGTAGGTCTCATAAAAAAGCAATATGGGAGCGTGGCATGCTGTGGAAGGTGTCATTGTCGACTCAGAGGCTAACGGTGCAAGTGGTGACAGAATAATAAAAGAAATT
This sequence comes from Silurus meridionalis, assembly GCF_014805685.1. Taxonomy (NCBI): domain Eukaryota; kingdom Metazoa; phylum Chordata; class Actinopteri; order Siluriformes; family Siluridae; genus Silurus; species Silurus meridionalis. The sequence continues at coordinate 9,207,063 of NC_060892.1, forward strand.
GATAGCAGTGTTTACTTTAGATGGCCATTTTGCCATGAACAGGAAACACCGCTAAATCAAGTCCAGTCTGGGCTGTCTCAGACAGCCTCTCTTTTATATAGATTTACAAGAAATGAGGTTGTCAATATTTCATACGAGGTGGCATTCAGTTTTCCCTTCAGTGTACTTCACCTAAAGACAAAAGGATGGATGATAGCAAAAAAAAAAAAAGTTCATACACTCACCAGCCATTTTATTAGGAACACCTCTGTTCTAAAAGGTAACACGCCGACTTTTCTACTCACCACAGTTGTAAAGAGTGGCTATTTCAGTGATCATAGCCTTTCTGCTTATATGATTTCTGTTGCAACTGGAGTTAGCGAGCTATCCCTTGACCCTGACTCAACGGCTTGTATCTAAACAGTAGCCTACCAAGAAAGTCATTGTTCACTGTCTTCCTCCTTTGTTTCACAACTATTTCTCTTGAGAGTTTTTCTTTTGGCATCGTCGTGCGTTTAAAAAAAACTTTTTTTCTCCCGATGCCGTGCAGCTTAGAACACAGGTGAGGTGCGTTTTTTCGTTTCCGTTCGGAAATTTCATTGGTCTAATGTTATGGGTTAATTTTTTTGGCTTGAAGTTTGTGAAACCGGGAAAACCCAGGAAAAATTCATAAATAAGCCGCTTCGTTGTTTAAGCCGCGGGAAAAAAGTTGCGGCTCATAGTCCGAAAAATACGGTATTCTCCTCCGACCTTTCTAGCATTCAAAGTGTATATTATCTTGTATCTACTGTCCAGTACTATTCATGTAAGCAGCTATACATACAGTGTACAGCAGGTCATTAATTATTCATGCCATGTTACAATTCAATAGGAATTCTAGTACCATGACTGACCAGATATTAGTTGGATGACTTAATAGGTACTTCATGGAAAGAAGGAGAAAAACTCACCGCTCCAGTCGTTCATCAGCACCATACCAAAGATGTGTTCATGTGCTTTCTCTATTGGTATTGGCTCTCCTAGTCTGTTCCCAGGACCCACAAAGAATGCCTACAAAGCACACACCCAAACACATGTTACAAGGCTTACAACAAGAAAGCGTGATGCAAATTTTGTTTATTTGCTTTGCAAATAATAAGCTAGTAAGAGAAGGAAATGACCAATAGAGCAGCCTCACATTTTAAAATATTAACTAATGAAGAGAAAAGTCACTTATTCAACTATATATTATGTTTCATTTATACCATTCTTAATTATGATTGACCTGAAGGCATTGATTAATTTCCTGACAAGAAAGCCTGTTTCCTGAAAAGTATCCCTGGTAAAACACAGGTATATTAATGCATCAATTTATATATATATATATATATATATATATATATATATATATATATATATATATACACACACAGTACAGACCAAAAGTTTGGACACACCTTCTCATTCAAAGAGTTTTCTTTATTTTCATGACTATGAAAATTGTAGATTCACACTGAAGGCATCAAGGGCTATTTGACCAAGAAGGAGAGTGATGGGGTGCTGCGCCAGATGACCTGGCCTCCACAGTCACCGGACCTGAACCCAATCCAGATGGTTTAGGGGTGAGCTGGACCACAGAGTGAAGGCAAAAGGGCCAACAAGTGCCAAGCATCTCTCGGGGAACTCCTTCAAGACTGTTGGAAGACCATTTCAGGTGACTACCTCTTGAAGCTCATCAAGAGAATGCCAAGAGTGTGCAAAGCAGTAATCAAAGCAAAAGGTGGCTACTTTAAGGAACCTAGAATATGACATTTTTCAGTTGTTTCACACTTTTTGTTATGTATATCATTCCATATATAATTCCACATGTGTTTATTCATAGTTTCGATGCCTTTAGTGTGAATCTACAATTTTCATAGTCATGAAAATAAAGAAAACTCTTTGAATGAGAAGGTGTGTCCAAACTTTTGGTCTGTACTGTATATATATATATATATATATATATATATATATATATATATATATATATATATATATATATATATATATATATGGCTTTAAATAGTAACAACTCATAGGCCTTGGCCAATAACTCTTTATATAATATAAGCCTTTCAATAAACAGAGACACACAAACACACACACAAAAAAAATCAATAAATAAAATAGATTAATCAGTAAACAAACAAACTGCTAATATTGAACTACAAAAAATGTATACTAATTATTCATGTGAAGCTTTCTGTAGGGATAAGTTCATACTGATTTATTGAAAAGGCTTCATTCAGGATTAGTGTTTTGATTTAAAGCTAATACTTTACATTTTCTATTGCAGGGAATGTTATCAGCGAGGCCGAATTTGCTCTCTGTGCTTTCTCATTTATTTGACGAGCTGGATTGTTCCATCTTATCAGCTTTAAGAGCTTTAAGAGAGATCGGGGAGGGAATGACTTTATAGCCGTTATAATGAAAGTGACAACTTTTATGGATGTCCAAAGAATGTGAGAATAAATGAAGCAAAAGTTTAACTTTTTTTTACGAAGAAAAATGAACCGTTGGAAAAGTGATGTGTTGTAAATCATGAGATGTGTTCATTGGAAACGAATCAACTACAGGCTTGATTATTTTTCTATGAACGCATGTCCAGACACATTTCTGAAATAGAATGGCAAGCGTTATAAAAAGAAAAAAATTGTCAAAGGTTTAATTTTGCATTCATTTTTAAATTTGTGTTTTTTTATCATAAAATATATTTTATTCTATGAAGACTACATTAAAATGAGCAAGAAATCAGCAAAAAAAATATATTTACTATAAAAAAAATTGATTTTTATTTATTTTTAATACTAAAAAACTAAATTGTATCTCAGAGTAAAAGAATCGCTCTGAAAGCCATTCAGAAAAGTTTCTTCACTAGGTATAAATCTCAGTAGCTCGCACACAAGCACCCTCACCATTTCCAGCTCAATGTCCAGCTGCTTTGATGGCCCAAACACAGGAGGTTTGGCTGGAATACACACAAGAAAAATAGTAAGTAGGAGGAATTAAAAAGATTAGTTGAGTAGACAGTAGATCTCCAGTACATTAACGATCATCAGGGGAAATCTGTGCTTCCTTCAATCAACCTGTGAAACGTTAGGACACTTCTAATGGTCAGCACAATGGACCGTATAACAAAGTATGATCAAAGGCAAGTATTGTGGGATGTAATGAGTGGAATCCCCTTAGAAACCTCCTTGATGTGTTCTGAGAGAATGTGCGTTTGATTTTTGTGATGAATCAGTGTCTTGTGGCTGCAGAGTGACAATGCTGCCAGTTAAAGCCTATTGATGTGGCTGCTGAGAGAATCTGCTGCCTCAGAGAAGGTAAAATCAAGTACAAAAGTCATAACCTTCTATTATGACTACAGTCAGCTTTGTTTATTAGCAATCTTCGAATATTCACCGTAATTTCCGGACTATTAAGTGCGCCAAAATCCCACTGAATTTGACAAAGATTTTTATTTTGAACATAAATACGCTGCACCTGTCTAAACGAAAGACGGTGTCTGTTACACGGCTTGTATCTAAACAGTAGCCATTGTTCACTGTCTTCCTCCTTCCTTTCACAACAATTTCTCTCGGGAGTTTATCTTTTGGCATCGTCGTGAATCTTTTCTCCCGATGTTGTGCAGCTCAGAACACAGGTGAAGTGCGTTTTTTCATGCTCGGTTGTTTTCAGCGTGACGAATGATTCGCATTTCCTGTTGACAGTCCGAGTGAGCGGCAGGTCAAATGTCAGAGGAACCTCATCCATATTTATGATGTGGTGCGGCCCGATTTAGTGGGAGCGCATCTGATTTAATATAAAGAGTTTCATTGGTTCACCTGAACCTGTTCGGCAATTTCATTGGTCTAATGTTACGGGGCTCAGTTTTTTGGCTTGAAGCTTGTGAAACCAGGAAAAACCCAGGAAAAATCCATAAATTAGCCGCTTCATTGTTTAAGCCGCGAGGTTCAAAGAGTGGGAAAAAGTAGCGGCTTATAGTCTGGAAAATATGGTACATTTTAAATCAGTCCATATAAGTTAGTACCTCTTTCTCTTTATAATTACACACACACACACACACACACACACACACACACACATATATATATATATATACACACACACACACACACACACACACACACATACATACATACATATTTATATATACATATGTATATGTATATATAAATACAGTCGAACCCACTTATCTCGACCTCGGTTAACTCGCCAACCCTATTAAGTCGACGTTTTTGAAGTGGAACCGCCAAATTCTCGCTTTGTCTTAGCATTTTTTAATCGGTTATGTCGATTTTTTTATGTCTCCGAACCCTAATATCTCCAGCACAAGAGGGGGCAAATTTGTCACTTAACGTTGGTTATGTCAGGAATCCCCCTGCCACGCCCCCTTCGGCGGCGGCATTCCCCGAAGCACCCTGCTTCGGAGCTCGTCGCAGTCCTGCTGATCACACACACCTGATTCTCATTCACTCACTCATCCCATCTCCTATTTAAGCCCCTCACCTCCACACACTCGCGGTCCGTTATTATTTGTGCATGATCGTATGCGTTGGTTCATTGCGGTCTGTGTAATCGCGTATACGTATCCCGCTACGTACCCTTCTTCTCGGACTCCGCATTCTCTAAACAATGGGCGTAAATCCCAAGGGGGACGGAGGGGACATGTAAAAAAAAAAAAAATTATTTAAAAAAATCGCACTCTCTATTATATGTATTCTTCATTATATGAAAAATATATGTATTAATACCTAACATAATTGTGTAAGTAGAATCAACCTGCCCTTCCTCACAGTGGTTTGACCCACTGCCTGCTTTCCCAGTTCATCTCACCTACTCTACACACACGAGTCAGGTGTGTGGCTGCGGCTCAATTAATGTTCAACTCCATTAACTAGGGTATTTTATTCACTTTAAATAAAGCGATTCTCTTTAATGTAGTTGATGCAGACTTATTAATAAATTAGTTGCGGCAAAAATGCTGATTACCGATGTAATTTACCATAAATCTGCTATATTAGTGATTAAAATATGACTTATCTAGTGAACGTTAGCTTGTTTACAATAGCTTGTAGCATAGTGCACTGACACTAACACACCAAAGCCGTTTCACATGCAGTGTTTTATTTGGGACGACTTGGCATAATGTTAATTTAACATTAACGGCCACAATTAGCATATTGTTTAGCTGTGCATTTACTAAATAAGCACTGTGCTACGAACTGACCCCACTGTATTTTTTGTATAATCAATTTCTATTCTGTTCTTAAGTGTCTTAATTTGTAAATAAAATGTTAAACCTTTTTTTTTTTTAATTCCTTGTTTTTATTGTTGTGATTATTTTTTTTATGATAGTTTTACTTTATTTATGTAAAGTTTGAATTACCATTGTAATTGACGCAGTCTCCATGCTACAATAATAACGATAGAAACCACGTTTTTCACTGTGGGGACACTGTGTCTTTATACTGTAAGAACAATTTGACTGTATTATTTGTGTCCCCCTTCAAAAATTGCTCATGAGAAATTTTATATTTATTGTCCCCCCCTACTGTTAAATGAAATTTACGCCCATTCTCTCAACGGCACCCGGATTACCCCGATCCTGCTGTTTTCCATGTTCACGCTGTCCGCACCACGTTTATCCGTTGCTGCCCAGCGCTGCGCTTTCCATAACGCGGATCCGTGGATTCTCTACACGAACTGTCTCTGCTTTCACAGAACTTCGTGGACCGCGCTCCACTGGATATTACTGCTTCGCTACAAGTATTGGTGGATTATCTCCTGAGTATTCTCAATAAATTTGTTTGCGCATGACCAATCAAACAAATCGCGGCAACGCTGTTGTGTAAAAAAACCTCCAAAAACACGTGCATGCACATTCTCATTTAATAACGCACATCATGTACATAAAGAAATTTCAAGCACGTTATTGCCGCCATATTGGTTTTCGTTTATCTCGATCATCGGTTATCTCTACGCTTTTTGCCGTCCCCTAGGCCGGCGACATTATATATATATATATATATATATATATATATATATATATATATATATATATATATATATATATACATACACACACACACACACACACACACAGTAGCTATTTTGACAATAATGGCTGTATTATAATTATTTTTTAGAGGACAGTAAATCTGTATTGCTATACAAGATGCACATTGACTACTCTACATTATATAAAATTTTCATTTCTATAGTATTGTCCCTTTAGAAGATTTAGTAAAATAGTTGCTAAACAACATGGACTGAGAACTACAATGAGCACCGGAATGTAAGATTATAAGTAATGTCCTTCCTACAGTCGTACACAGTCAGTTGAGATTATGGAACCAGGAGCTACTGAGCAACTCATAAAATAGCTCAACATTTGAGATTATCAAAGATCCAACACCAACTTCTCCATGCCTTCAAACACTTAAAGAGGCCCAATGTCCAAAGACTACATGAAGTTGAATCCAAATGTAGCTAATACGTCTCTAGATGGTTCGGGATGTTTGCGGGCTCAGCATCTACTTCTATAAAGGTCCATACTCTTCATGAGATGGGAAGTGACTGAAGCTCGCAGAACCTCAAGACGCCAGTTTTTTATTGTTTGAATGATTTATAATCACACTTTTGATATCACCCAGATGAGGATGGGTTCCCCTTTTGAGTCTGGTTACTCTCAAGGTTTCTTCCTCATAACATCCAAGGAATCTTAGCAAAGGTGAACTTACTTTTGTGAGATACTGTGTGTACTATATATATTATAGAAATTAAAATTAGCTCGAGTGCGCTCGTGGAGCTTATTGCTTATTCAGCCACAAGAACATTAGTAAAGTCAGGTACTGATACAAGATAATGAGACTGGGATGCATTAAGCATCCTAATTTATTCCAGTGGGGCATTGTCATGGGGACATTGTCAGGTGAAGGGAAGATTTAATGCTAACTCATTAAATAACATCATATACAATTGTTATTATTATTATTAATTGTGTGCCCCAACTTTAGGGTGGATCCACATATGTCTGCGAATGCTTTTGCATTTTGTTTGGTGAGGGTGACAAACAGCTTTACACAGAATTTGAACATTGAGTGAAGATAATATAAATATACACTGAAACTCTGTGTGTGTGTGTGTGTGTGTGTGTGTGTGTGTGTGTGTGTGTGTGTGTGTGTGTGTGTGTGATTACTTGGGTCTGGCCTCATCTGGCCTTGAGGTCTTCTAATTGGAGTTTCTGAGATGACCACAGAGGAAGCTCGGCCATGGTAGCCAACAGGCAGCCTCAGCCTGAGGAGATGAAACAGCATCACGGTCAGTCCATCCATTTGCTACATTAAGCCACACATTCACTATCAGTCTATTTGACCTTATATCTATCACTCCTAATAGTTCAAGGAACAGGGCCATGCACTCTAATACACTCTCTCCCTCCATCTGTTGCAATCTTTCTTTTAGCATTAGAAAGCAATGAATATTGTGGCAGATTTACAGAATCCAGCTTTTTCCTGAGGCTCAAGGGATCTGTCAGGTTTTGTACAAACACTTTCAATAATAAAGAAAACAGTATTGTGGACATCCAGAAGTCAATAGAAGACAGAAATTATTACAAGTGTTATCAGTGATTGCAGATGATCATAAGGTACTTTGTAAGAACAAAGTCACAATGACTCTACATTCCCATATATGGTTTTTGAAAGCCACTTGAATTTGTCACATTTAATACTCTTAAACAGAAAGTAGATTTGTGAGATATTCTTTGTACTGCTTCAGGCTCTAGCATCTTCCTGCTTTGTAAATCAAGCACACCGACATGTCAGTGCTAACTTACCGTATTTTCCAGACTATAAGCCGCTACTTTTTTCCCACGCTTTGAACCCTTAACGCTTAAACAACGAAGCAGCTAATTTATGGATTTTTCCTGGGTTTTTCCCGGTTTCACAAGCTTCATGCCAAAAAACATTAGACCAATGAAACTGCCGAACGGGTTCAGGTGAACCAATAAAATTCTTTATATTAAATCAGATGCGCTCCCCCTGAATCGGGCCGCACCACATCATAAATATGGATGAGGTTCCTCTGACGTCTGACCTGCCGCTCACTCGGACTGTCTACACGAAATGCGAATCATTCGTCACGCTGAAAACAACCGGGCATAAAAAAACGCACTTCACCTGTGTTCTGTGCTGCATGGCATCGGGAGAGAAGCTTCACCGATGGTGATTTTTAAACACACGACGATGCCAAAAGAAAAACTCGTCAAAAAGAAATTGTTGTGAAAGGAAGGAGGAAGACAGTAAACAATGACTTTCTTGGTAGGCTACTGTTTAGATACAAGTCATGTTACAGACACTGTCTTTAATTAAAGCCTGTGTAAAGTTTATTAGTTTCAATGTAGACACCTGTGGCTTATAGACAGGTGCGGCGTATTTATGTTCAAAATAAAAATCTTTGTAAAATTCAGTTGGTGCGGCTTATATTTGGGTGCGCTTAATAGTCCGGAAATTACGGTAATTAGCATAGAAAATTTGCAAAAGCATGTTGTTGGTACATCTTGATATATATATTCCAAATAAAAAAATGATTGTATTATACAATTTCTGGTAGAAATCAGATCAAATTAGTACTGAACTGAACTGAGCATGGATCACTCATTACTATGCTAGAGTTTCAAGAACACTTGTGCTACTTGACTGAACTTAGACAGTGTAAAAACATTTATACAAAAAGAACATATAAAGTGGTGTTTGAAACTTTGTGAAACCTTTAGATTTTACTATATTTCTGCATAAACACCTAAAATCCTAAAACGTCATCAGATTTTCATACCAACGCTCAAATTAACAAAGTTAAACAAAATTACACTTAGCCACTTATTTACTGATTAAAAAATGATCCAATTTTACATTGGTAGATGTTTGCAAACTTTCACTTTCTTTATCTGGTGTGATGTGTTGAAGCAATAACTGCAATTATATGTTTCTGGTAACTGTTGATCAGTCTTGCACGCCATCTTGGAAGAATTTTAGCAAATTCATTCGTACAGAAACGCTTCAACTCTAAGGTGTTGGTGAGTTTCCTAATATGACCTGCTTGCTTTAGGGTCTTACACAACATTACCTTTAGTGATTTACATTAATGGGATTTGGCAGATGCACTTATCCAGGCGACTTACAATGACCTTATACTTATAGTGGCAGCCTGGTGGTGGTGGTGGCGGCACAAGTTTTTTAATTAAACCAAAATGTTCTATTTTGGTCTTATCTCTCTACAAAAGAAAATTCCAATAGCCTTCGGGATTACCCATGTCATTAGTAATCTTCTGCCAGACAGCAATATACTTTTAGCTGTGCCATGGCTTTATTTTGTAATTGTTGTCCAGTGTTTTCCTGATGGTGGACTCATGAACCATAACATTTAAGAGAGGCCTTTAGTTGCTACAACAGTTTCTTCTGGAGTATTATGTCTTGTTCTTAAAGTGAATTTCCATGGTTGACCACTTGGGAAACATGGAATGGTCCTCAGAATTTTCTTGCATTTTGTAAAAATCTTATTGGTCGAATCCAAACTCTTTAGAGATGGCTTTGTAACCTTCTGCGTTTCAAATATCAGACTGTGATAGACCCACATTCTTTAAATAAAACTAATTTACAACTCATCATCATACTGAATGGAAACACTTGAATTTCATCTACAAATGAAACTCTCTTTTGCATTTTACATATATTTATTAATAGACAATATATGAATAACCAATATTGTGATAGAAAGGTATCTGCAAGAGTTACAGGGAAAGTTTGTAGGACTGTGGTGAGACCTGCGATGTTGTATAGTTTAGAGACGGTGGCATTGATTAAAAGACAGGAGGTGGAGCTGGAGGTAGCAGAGCTAAAGATGTTGAGGTTTTCGTTGGGAGTGACGATGATGGACAAGATTAGAAACAAGTTATTAGAGGGCATGTAGGACATTTTGGAGACAAGGAAAGGGAGGAGAGATTGAGATGGTTTGGACATGTGCAGAGGAGGGACATGGGTTATATCGGTAGGAGGATGCTGAGGATTGAGCCACCATGAAGGAGGAAAAGATGAAGACCAAGGAGGAGGTTTATGGATGTGGTGAGGGAAGACATGCAGGTAGTTATTTTGAAAGAGGCAGATGTAGAGGACAGAGGGGTATGGAGATGGATAATCTGCTGTGGCGACCCCAATGGGAGAAGGCGGAAGAAGAAGAAGAATAACCAATATAATGTATTTTGCATCATTCAATTGGGTTCTTGTTCCTTACTTTAAGGACTTGTGTGAAAATCTGACGATGTTTTAGGCTGTATTTAGGCATTAATGTAGAACATTTTAGAGGGTTTACAAACTTTAAAGCACCACAGTGTCTCCTGGCATACTGAGAAGCACGTTTTTGTTTTTCCTACCTAATGAAACATTGCACTTTAAAAAACACTCTAGCAGGTTTACTGCCCCCTGAGGGTTTTGGAACCCAAAAGTGACTGAAATTAGTTCAGTAACCTTTGTTCTGGCATCACTCCATAATTTTGCCTGTCTACATCAAATGACTGGAAAAAAGGGCTCTGGGGCTTGTAAATAACAAGAAAAAATGTTCCATTTTCCTGGGTATGAGTCACAGCAGGGTGACATTTTGTCACAGTGGGAAAATATGCATACACACACACACACACGCACACACAAGCACACACACACGCACAAAGCCGCAAGGATGTATAAACATTTTTATGTGAGGTGGAAACAGCTCTGAAGCTAACTGACATTGTTTTCAGAGCCCTGAAAATAGAGGATCCACGACCTGTCAACCTGAAACTGTAAACAAACTTTAATCTGACATAATATTTCATTAATTCAACTTAAGATATGTAACGCTAGTTATTACTCTACATGCGTTTACTCAAACAGCCTGTTTGCTTCAGAGGAGATACTGTTTATTAAGCGCAATCAATAAATTAAAACACATGCACACAATAATTAAACCAAAATCATGCGTGATCAGAGAGGTGAAGATAAGTAAAGGTTAGAAGAAGAAGTAACTAGGAAACAGGGGAAGGAGGAATCATGAGAACTGGAGGGTATAAACAGGTCAACTGTTGATTTAACATGGAGGTAAACCAAAAACAGAATGAGGGGCAGAGAAAACATGGGAATATGAATACTGGAAGGAAAACATAGGAAGGAACCCAACATCATGCTCAGGATCATGCCACATGCAGAAAGAGGGAAATGCGTGTCTGATGATCAGTTATTCATTTAAATGTGTTCAGGTATGTTTTAATTCATAACATTTAAAAAGAAATTCCTACACACAGTGCAGTTCGGCCCAGAAAGATCTGCTGCACTATATGGAGTTCATTTTATTAACACCTGTTAATACTTTTTACTCTAATATTCAGCACATTTATCGTGTTGATAGATGTGGGGTGTCAAATGTAAAGCTGAAAAAAAAAAAGAAGAAGAAGAAAAAAAAAAAAGAAATAATCTATCAAAATAATTAGATCATAAATCAAATAAGATATTAATGAGGAATTATGAGCTCAGACCAAATAATAATAAAATAAAACCGAGGTAACATACATACTAAAATAATGAAAACAGTGGTCCCCGGAACTCGCGGGGGGTCTTAAAACGTAACTGTGAATTTTGGACGCACCCTCTATGGTACCTTGGTGAATTCATCTAGACATTGTGGCAGTAAGTTGGTTCCTTTTTAATGTATACTCAACAGAAAATGTGAAGTTATAGACATTTAAAGATTTTTACGAAATTTGTTATTCCTAACGTTCCTGAACATTCGGTCCCACTGCGGATTCCTACAATTTTAAGATAATCCGCAACTTGCTGTTAGTCAGGTTCCAAACGAGAACCTGCGAATTTCCCGAGCCGCAAATTATCGGGGGTTGACTTTAATACAAATGACATGATATTATTACAATAATGGGTTAGAAAAGTAACACACTGTTTACACTAAATTAACAAGATATAATAAAAAAAAAACCTCACTTGAAATAACAAAATGTCATATTCAAATCAGCAAGTTATTAGGTCAAATATTAGTTGTTGTTTTTTTCTTTTGGTATTGTTACAATTTGCTGTTTAGGGCGTTTTTTGTAACAATATGATAGATCAATCACATTTTAAATCGTGGCTGAAAACATAAAAAAACACTTATTCTTGTTACTAAATTAATACATGATTCATATATTTGATCTTTTCGTTTTTTTCATGAATTATTTTCCATATATTAATCTTCATTTTATTATTTTATTCCTGTCAGTGTCTTTATGATGGAGAACGATACAGCAGTTGAAAGCTTAAAATGTCTCTGACCCCATCTAGAGGCTGGCTGCAGTACTGCTTCCATTGATTTTTTTAAACATTTGCTTCCAGCAAGTTGAGAACAACCTTCAATCTTTAACTATCCAGTCTGCACCCATGATGGTCTCAGATTCCTATTATTAGCTGACAGATGTGGAACTTGATATGGTTTTCTTTTTACTGTTGTTGCCCATCCACTTTAAGGTTCAATGTTTTGTGAATGCTGAAATCTTTTTTTCTTACTAAGTTTTTCTTGTCAAAAAGACATTTCCAACCACAGTATCGTTGTTCACAAAAATTCTTTTTGTCCTTTATTTTTTAATTTTTTCGCAGCATTATATATAAACTCCAGAAACAGTTGTATGTGTAATTCCTAGAAGATTTGGCATAAAAAAATCATTCCAGGGTTAAAGTCACCCAATTCTGATGTTTAATGTGAGGTAAAAACATTAACGGATGCTCTTAACCTGTGTATTCAGCATTTTATGCATTTTATGCATAAAAGGCATGGGATTAGCTTCCACTGTTATGTTGATGATACCCAGCTATATATCTAATTGAAACCAGACGATACAGCTCAATTGGCTCGGATAACTGAGTGTGTATTATTAAATTCTGATAAGATGGACATTTTGCTCACCGGTCCAAAAAAACAGTACACAAAAGTCCCAGCATTTTAACCTGCATTTAGAAGGATGTTCTGTAACTCCTAGTTCAGCAGTAAAAGACCTGGAAGTTGCTTCATATCAACCATACTACAAAAATAGTCTTCTTCCAACTTAAAAATATTGCTAAGCTAAGAAACGTGTCTATATCTGATGCAGAGAAGCTTGTCTATGCATTTATGACCTCCAGACTGGACTATTGTAATGCATTACTAAGTGTTTGTCCTGCATCATTAATAAACACGTTACATTTAGTCCAGAATGCAGCAGCCAGAGTTCTCACAAGGTCGAAAAAATATGACCATATAACCCCAATCTTATCATCCCTACACTGGCTTCCTGTTAAGTTTCGAATCTACTACAAACTACTGTCACTAACTTACAAGGCCATAAAAAGCTTTGGCTCCCATTTATCTTTCTAGTCTTCTAACATGCTACAATCCTTCACGCTCCTTGAGATCTCAAAACTCCGGACTTCTAGTAGTGCCTAGAATAGCAAAGTCCACTAAAGGTGGTAGAACATTTTCACATTTAGCTCCTAAACTTTGGAATTAGACATATAGCTCTGACTGACTCTAACTTAAATGAAGAAAAAGAATCTTTATTATATTCTCTTTCAATAGAGTTTTAGACTGATTGTATTCATAGTCTGTGTTCCGATGAAACATTTTAGAATGCATTTAATGACTGAGACCTTAAAGCACTTTTGTCACTCTGGATAAGACGATACATCGCTCTTTATTGGGGCGTCTGCAAATGCTATTAATTTAAATGTAAATAGAATTATCTATAATGCATCAATGTTACATTCAGTTGAAATATGAGCATTCTGGAAAATGTTATACATTCTTCTTCTTATTTCAGCTTCTCCCTTCAGGGGTCGCCACAGCGGATCATCTGTCTCCATACCCCTCTGTCCTCTACATCTGCCTATTTCAAACCAACTACCTGCATGTCTTCCCTCACCACATCCATAAACCTCCTCCTTGTTCTAACTCTTTTCCTCCTTCCTGGTGGATCCATCCTCAGAATTCTCCTACTGATATACCCCATGTCCCTCCTCTGCACATGTCCAAACCATCTCAATCTCGCCTACTTCACCTTGTCTCCAAAACATCCTACATGCGCTGTCCCTCTAATAAACTCATTTCTAATCCTGTCCATCCTCATCACTCCCAACGAAAACCTCAACATCTTCAGCTCTGCTACCTCCAGCTCCACCTCCTGTCTTTTACTCAATGCCACTGTCTCTAATCCATACAACATCACAGGTCTCACCACAGTCCTATAAACTTTCCCTTTCATTCTTGCAGACACTCTTCTATCACAAATCACTCCTGTCACTCTTCTTCACCCACTCCACCCTGCCTGCACTCTTTTCTTCACTTCTCTAACACACTCTCCATTACTTTGCACTGTTGACCCCAGCTACCTGAACTCCTCCCCCTTTACCACCTCTTCTCCCTGCAACTGAACCCCTCCACTGCCCTCCCTCTCATTCACACACATGTACTCTGTCTTACTCCTACTGACTTTTATTCCCCTTCTCTCCAGTGCGTACCTCCACCTCTCCAGGCTCTTCTCAACCTGCTTTCTACCTTTACCACAAATCACAATATCTGCAAATGTTATATACTCTATGGAAAAACCTGACCATAAGATTAACATTTGCTTTTTAAAAATCCCATGCCACATTTGATCCTATTTACAGGTATAATAACTAAAGGTTTTCCACAAGATTTTGGAGTGTGCTTGTGAAAATCATGTGCGTTAGTAAAGTTTAAGGTGAGCTGGGGTGCAGACAGTGTTCGAATTCATCCTGAAGGTGTTCAGTAAGATTGATGCCAGAGCTCGAGAGCAGGCCTGTCAAGATCTTCAACTCCAAACCATGTAAACTATATTTTCATGAAGTTCACTTTGTGCACAAGAGAAATGTCATGTTGGAACAGGTTTGAGTGTCCCAGTACAAGTGAAGGGAAAATTTTATTCTACCACATCCTGGGGGAAGAACCACAAAAGGAAAGCCCGGTATCTTACCGATTATACCGGTTATTTATGTTGAACAGTGCACAAGCCAACTGCAAAAAACTTATCAAGAGCTATCTAAGTAGCAGCCTGTCTCAGAAGTATTAAATGGATTGGCAATGCTGTACTGAGTTCATCCAGATGTAGGACTTGGAATTAAAGAAGATAATTGATAACAATGCTGAAAAGCAAGTAACTTAACTAGATTTGCTTTTATTTGGTTTTACAGCACAGTGATTGTTAAATCTTTAAAGTCAGGCTGCAGTAACAAAATATTGCAACGGGTACACTTGCCTTCGTTTCATCATCGGAGAAGATCATCGGAGTCCTTCTCCCCTCAATCACGGACATTTACACCACACTCTGCATCCGCAATGCCAATGGCATTGTGGACGAACCCACACGCCCCTCACACACACTCTTCACTCTACTACCATCAGGGAAGCGGTTCACAGATCACATCCAAACTGTGCAACAGCTTTTTCTATCAAGATATGAGACTCCTCAACATACAGAACTGAACTGGAACTAAAAGTCACACACACACTCACTCAACTGTGTGTTACTGAGCTTCTACAAATCTGAACTCAAACACACACTTAATACTCATTTCGAATCACACACATACATATCTTTAGTACCACCCATATTATACTATGATTTTATTCTAACTACATAACTTTGCATGCTGTTTTTGCACATTCATTTCACTGCTGCTGTTTTGCACAACATTTTGTGTTTATTTACTGTACACTCCTGTATACAGTCCTGTTTTGCACATTGTATTGTATACCATACAGTAGGTTTACTGGCGGCACTATTTTGTGTATTTGACCTACACTGTCTTGTGTTGTCTGTTTGCACTGTCTTTGTCTTGTACCGTTTGCACCGGGTTGCACACGATGCACTTTATGTGGCGAGGTCAGCTTTCTTTAGTGCTTAGCTCTGTGTTCTTGTAGCTCTGTGCTGTTTAATGGAGCACCAGGATTCTGGTTAAAATGACAATAAAATCTTCTCGACTTGTTTGTTTCTAAAATAACTTTTTGCTTAGTAGCAAAGCTTGTTTTACATTGCTATTATATTGTAGAAAGTACTTTTGATCATAAAAATGCCACCAGGCTACTGTCTGTTTACAGTATTAGTGACTTAGAAGTATACATCTACATACAGATTAAGTGAAAAGTCTGTGTATGGCCAAAATATAACGCTGCAGTTTAGATTCTTGAGAAAATGGTCATGTGGACGTAATGGAACTGAAATGAGAACTAATGAATACAGGTTGTACATCTCATTGGCTTATTCTTTTGTCGATTGAGTTTTTTTCTCCCCATTTGCTGTCTTGACTGGTTTTAAAGCTCAAATGCTATTAAATAAATAAAGCAGAGCAGAGCTTGCAGCTAATGTTTGCTGGTGATTACGTGTATGTTACACACCAGTTCGGCATCAGCGCATTCTCTTTGCCCCGGAACATGATTCCAACGTTCGTGGCATGGTCTCTGGATGAGTAGAAGTCAGTGTAATCGCCTGAGGAGTAAACAAATACAATCAAATACTCCAACTTTAAACAAAACATGTCACACTGACTTGCTGCACACAGATGGATGTAGACAGACAGACATCATAAAATCAACTAATCGGTAAGATACCAAATACTGAAAATGAGGGCTGTAGCAAATGTACAGAGCACTCATGTGGTCAACAGATGGCTGTTACATCTAAGAGGAAGTTTGTGCATTCAGACCTAATATACACTCCAGGCTTGTGCTAAAAATCTTACAGTAATACAACGGTAACCCTCCCATTTAAGCCCTTAACCCTTAACTGTTTAGTTGTATAAATAAGGTAACTGTTAGTTCATCTGGATAAGATCGTCTGCCAAATGCCATAAATGTCAATGATCTCATCTTGGGATTGAAATAACATCACTAGACCTAGCATTGGGAAAAGGGTAGGGTATATGAATAATATATATATATATATATATATATATATATATATATATATATATATATATATATATATATATATAATACTGTCTGAGTTATGATAATATAAGATGCTTGTTTTTGCCTTGCACTCACCAATCTCAGCTGGGAGATGCATCACTGCAACGCTCTGATCAACAAAAGCTCTGGAGAGAGAAAAACAGTGACTTAAGGGAAGAATTCAGAAGGACATTTTATGTCGTATACATGTTACATTAATGTGTAATATTAACACAAATAGCTCACTTAAGTGGCATTTAATGTTTCTGGTTAAGAGTTTCTAATGAATTCATTAAAGCAGAAAAAAGTTTAGTTTTTAATGAAAAGCCATTTTTTTATTGCATTATTGATTATTTGTATTTATTGGAATGTTTTGATGCACACTTGTGGCCAAAAATAACTTAAGCATAATCATTATGTCTGAACTCAAGAATGGGCACAAATGAAAGACAGACAGACAGACAGACAGACAGACAGACTGACCGACAGACAGATAGACAGACAGGCACACAGATAGACAGACAGACAGAGACATGGAGAGAGACAGTTTGATAGATTTATAGAGCGATAGACAGACAGATAGGCAGACATATATAAGCAGACACAGACAGATAGACAGACACAGACGGATAAATAGATAGACAGACGAACAGGCACACAGATAGACAGACAGACAGAGACATGGAGAGAGACAGTTTGATAGACAAATAGAGAGATAGACAGACACATATATAAACAGACACAGACAGATAGACTGACAGATAGACAGACAGAAAGATAGACATAATAGAAATTATTATTATTATTAAAGATGTTAATGTGTGTGTGTGTGTGTGTGTGTGTGTGTATTTACCTGCCCCTAAGCTCGTGATTGTCTCTCAGCCTCGGCTCGTCCGCGCGCAGCAGCGTCTGAAGAACCGCGCGCGCCTCTCTCCATGCACTCGAACCCAGAGCCATGAACGCGTTCAGAGTGGGCTACAAGACACACGCGCGCACACACACACACACAGAGACACGTAAACATCTTAAATACACTCTTATACGGAACACACATGCGCGATTAAACCTGTGTAGTAAATCCGACCTGATCGAACACATGCCGGTGCTGAGAGAGTTCCGGTCCGGTGAAGAGGTGTTTGATTGCGAACAGGTCCAAGATCTGATCTCCGATGGCCACTCCGATCCTCCTCCGAGCCTCAACATCCAACATCCAATATCATTTAATCACATCACAGAGTTTCATTGTACATAAAAACACATGCATTCCTTACTTACATTGTCTTTAGTGGAGAAAACTCCATAGGGGAGGTTGTGGAGAGAAAAGTCCGAGTTTTCTGTAACTTTTATAAAGGACATTTTGGATGTGCAGATCAACTCACGAGCACTTCTGAGAGAGAGCAGCAGTGTTAATAAAGCTTTCCAGATGTTGCCAGCAGCCATATGATGTTACCGCCTACTTATACAAAGTTGCCAGTTTGGACTACAAATTTCCAGACTGGCCACCGCTGATACCCTTTACACAATTTAAACCAAACCATAAAATATTTCCTGAGTAATTATATATAGAATCACACCAGCCAGAGATCATTCACCCATCTGTAGTTGTAAAATAAAAGTGGACGTGTATTAGATTTAAAGATCTGGCAACCCACATAGCAATAATTGTCCCGAACCAATCAGAGACTCTCTCGGGCATCCTCCCTACTCCAACTCTGCTCATTGACTGGCTGAAACCAAATGCCTTCTGATTGTCTGCACTAAGGCACACTATAGAGTAAGAACTAAAGGCATCTGCACAAGGGGTAGTGCACCATATATGCACACTAGAGAGCCATTTGGGATTCAGCCTTTAATTTAACCCAGATTGCAAATGACTCAGCACAAATGAGCAAAAAGTTTTTTGTTTTATTCAGATCAAAACTGAAGAAAGAAAATAAAATAACACACACACACCATCATAATCATCATTGATCACATTACACTTATTCTGAATAATAATAAATGAGTTATAGCCCTAAAAGGAATAAATCAGTCACTCATAAACTAAATGTGAATTAATTCATCTCTGGCTCCATAATAAAATTAAAAATCACACACAATGAGCTGCTATGTTCTCGTCATATATACGTCAGACTGTACCTAATCTGCTACCACACACAGTTCGTGTATGCAGCCCACCTCTTCTTCGTCCATCAGTGATAACTGACCACCACATGATCGCTAGCGATCTGTTATAAGTGTATCAGGTGCAGATCTGTCCTTTAGAACTCCTGCTTGGACCGACAATCACCTAACATTGATGAAAACTGTAAGGACTGTACAACTTGAGACTGATCCACCAACCCACATAAGTCTCTGATCAGTTATGGTCCTGATGCATTTCCCATCAAAAAAAAATAATTGTGCGCAACAGATGTGCTATAGTCTCAGTATATCTGCGAAGGCAACTCAGGATACGTGTACACATGCTTACAAACTCATGCCGCTTTCTATATTATCGATTATAAACTCTTAAATCATTTAACAATATTTTGAGGGCAAAGCCAGCCGATAAAATGGTTCCTTGCATGCTTTAAGCCATTAATGAAAACCTAAATGCTGCGCTCTCGTTTAAACTCTTTAGGTAAAGAAAAATATTCTTTGCTTGTTTAACATGCACATGACCTTTCGTTTATAGACTTGAGAAAAGACCTGCCCGCTCAAGTAGTTTTACCGTAGCCCTGTTAGTCATTAAAATTAAAATAATAATAATACAATTGTATAAATCTAGATTTTCTGTAACACATTCACACACACACAAAAATAACGATAGAAATAAATTCAAAGGGAAAACATATACTTGCTAAAAGAATAAAGTTTACTTCTGTCTGGGGTGTATTATTCATGATTCAAGGGTCTGTGCTGGTATTGTTCAGAGGTCCACTGTGCAATGTGGGATAGAGAGGGGAAAAATGGGGGAAATGGTGGCTAGGGAAAAGGACTAGGGATTGT
Source organism: Silurus meridionalis (assembly GCF_014805685.1). Lineage (NCBI taxonomy): Eukaryota > Metazoa > Chordata > Actinopteri > Siluriformes > Siluridae > Silurus > Silurus meridionalis. The sequence continues at coordinate 9,227,070 of NC_060892.1, forward strand.
CCATGAGCCCCGGCTCAGATCTTTGCCACTTTTTCGCCGACGATGACGGGGTTTTCTTTTCTGATTTTCTCAGCAGCGTCGGCTTTATAGTTGAAGTTGCAGTTATGGACGTCTGTGTATCGGTGAACGCCACAAAACACGTTTCCACAGCGACAGTCGAAACCTGCAATATACAGAGGCACAGGAATGAGCAGATGCTTTGATTAACAGACTTGTAAGACTCCCAAATGGACAGTATATGCGAGCGCTAGTCGCATCACTCAGAAACCCAACTGTGGCTCTTTAGCATTCGTGGGATTTACAATTCAATGCTAAATTCAAATGTTTTTGAAGGAGAAATCTGTAACTTTTATACTATTAATTATGAGTAATCACACACCAGCATGGCTGTAATTTGGCCAGATGTGCAAATCTATAGGAGCTCATACTCTATATAACAGCAGGATTGTGAGTGTGACATTGTTTTATAAAACATAGAAATGAATGTAACCAACATTTCAGTCACAATATATCCAAATACTTTGCTTATTACATAAATCCTCAATCCTCTAAAGTAAAAGACTCTCCTAACCTGGTATAATGATTTGTACATTCCTGAAGGTGTGTCTGATCAAATCAGCATCTCTTCCTCCTCTTCATTATAAGATGATGAACGGTTATATTTTCATATTAAGATGGAATTTATATTCACAAGATTTGTGTCATGATGATGTCGATAACATGATTAAACTCATGGATTCAGTGGGACCGTTAATAGAAGTAGCAAACACACAAACAAAATGATATAAAGAGTGAAATGTCCCAATGTGGTTATACTAATTATAAACACTTTTGGTATGCAGATTGTATAATCAAACTAGCATACAGAAAAATTATAAAATAATGTATAATTCTCTTTTATATAATGGTCTGGCTGAGGCCTTGATTCTGACTGGCTAGAAGACATGCATTCAAAATCACTGAATATACATGTTGTTTAATAGCTATTAGCAAAATACAACCCCAATTCCGAAAAAAACCTTCGGGACACTGTGCAAAATGTAAATAAAAAAAGAATGTAATTTCTATATATTCTCTCTCTCTCTCTCTCTCTCTCTCTCTCTCTCTCTCTCTCTCTCTCTCTATATATATATATATTCTCTCTCTCTCTATATATATATATATATATATATATATATAGAAATTACATTGGTCCTTTGGCCCTGGCCATACACAGTGGTAAACGTTATTTCAAAGAAATAGTTATGTGTATGTCAGATGTTAATATGGTATATTAAAGTATAATTACAAGCATTTCACAAGTGTTAATTGCTGTTACTGACAACTACATTCAGTTTATGCAAAGAGTCGATATTTGCAGCGTTTTTCAAGACCTCTGCAGTTCACCCTGGCATCAACTTAACGCAGCCAATTCTTGCAAAATCAATTCTTAAGAGTTAAAATTTGTGGGTTTTTGTTTGTCCACCCGCCTCTTGAGGATTAACAAGTTCTTAATGGGATTAAGGTCTGGGGAGTTTTCTGACCATGGACCCAAAATGTCTATGTTTTGTCCACAAACCACCTTATGGCAAGGTGCTTTCCATCATGCCAAAAAAGGCATTGTTTTTTACCCAACTGTTCTTGGATGGTTGGGAGAAGTTGCTCTCTGAGGATGTTTTTGTACCATTCTTTATTCATGGCTTTGTTCTCAGGCAAAATTGTAAGTGAGCCCACTTCATTGGCTGAGAAGCATCCCCACACATGAATGGTCTCAGGACTGAGGGTAGCGCTCACCTTCTCCGGACAAGCTTTATTCAAGATGCACCAAACAATCGGAGAGGGGATTCATCAGATAAAATGACTTTTCCCCCTGTCCAATCCCTGTACCTTTTGCATATTATCAGTCTCTCCCTGATGTTTTTTCCTGGAGAGAATTGGCTTCTTTGCTGGCCTTATTAACACCACACCATCCTTCAAAATTCTTCAGATCACTGTGCGTGCAGATGCACTCGCACCTGCCTGCTGCCATTCCTAAGCTGCACTGGTGGTGCTGGTTTGATCCCACAGTTGAATCAGCTTTAGGAGACAGTCCTGGCACTTTCTGGACTTTCTTGGGTGCCCTTCTTCACAACATTGAATAATCAAAAGAGATTTCTCCTGATTCCTTAAAACTTTTGATGATATTTTGTACTGTAAATGATGAGATATTCAACTGATTTTTATGTTTTAAATTTTATGTTGAGGAACATTATTCTGAAATAGTTTTTTGTAGACACAGTAATTCATAGACTTGGGAAGTTCTTGCTATCCTTGATTCTGAGAGGTACTGCATCTAGAATACACTATTTATACCCAATCACCTTTCTGACCTGTTTTCAATTAACCAAAATATTTTTTAACTGTTTCATTTTAATAGCACTTACCCTATCCAGATTTTTGTTGCCTCGTCCTAACTTTTTTGAGCTGTGTTGTAGCTATCAATTTAAAAATTACCTTCTTCTTTCCCTTTAAATGGTAATTTTCCTCAGTTTATAAAATACCGGTTTATGAGATTTGCAAATTATTGCATTCTGTCTTTAATTTACATTTTACTCAGTGTCCCAAGTACATGTGTGTGTGTGTATATACACGTGTGTGTGTGTGTGTGTGTGTGTGTGTATGTGTATATATTATATTATATATATATATATATATACACAGAGTACAGACCAAAAGTTTGGACACACCTTCTCATTCAAAGAGTTTTCTTTATTTTCATGACTATGAAAATTGTAGAGTCACACTGAAGTCAAAGTAGCCACCTTTTGCTTAGATTACTGCTTTGCACACTCTTGGCATTCTCTTGATGCCTACTTTGAAGAACCTACAATATGACATATTTTCAGTTCACTTTTTTGTTATGTATATAATTCCACGTGTTAATTCATAGTTTTGATGCCTTCAGTGTGACTCTACAATTTTCATAGTCATGAAAATAAAGAAAACTCTTTGAAATAGCAGGTGTGTCCAAACTTTTGGTCTGTACTGTATATATAATATATATAAACTTTTGGTCTGTACTGTATATATATATATATATATATATATATATATATATATATATATATATATATATATATCCAAAATTCACAGTTTGGTACGGACCTCGGTTTTTGGGTGGCAATTCGGTTCAAATTCGGTATGGTACGCGGGGGGGAAGAAATGCAAAACATAATATTGCTTGTCATTTTTTATTAACGCAGTTTATCATTATTAACATTTGAACAGTTTACATTTTTAAAACAATGAAAAAAAAAGTTATTGCTTGGTTAAATAATATATAAAGAAAAATAAATAAATAAATAAATAAAATATTTTTTTTATAAAATATTTATAAATATATTTTATAAAAAGAAAAATTTTAAATTTTCATGCTAACTCTAGTTTTATTTTTCATACTCCTGGCACTGTTGTGTATTTGATAATATTAATAATAAAAAAATGCACTCAAAGTGTGAGGCAGAGACAAACCAAATCACGGTCCGCCACTTAATACATTCCTGAAGGGAACTCAAATTTTAACTATGTTCCGTATGTAAAAAAGAATGCATTCACACGTGTGTGTATATTTAATAATTTACTGTATATGCAGTAACTCCCAAAAGTGAGTACACCACTCACATTTAAGCAACCATTTTATTATATGTTCTTAAGGGACAATAATGCTATTTAGACAATAATAGCTGTATGTTGAGTTGCCTTTAGAGGACAGTAAATCTATACTGCTATATAAGCTGCACATTGACTTCTCAAAAATATCTCCAAGTTTCATTTCTATAGTATTGCCCCTTCAGAAGATTTACTAAAATAGTTGCTTAAATGTACATGCACACGCTCTTTAATAACTATGTTATAATTAATTGAAACAAATTAAAGCAATTTTTTTCTCTGTGTATGATTTAGAGCAGGCAGAATTTTAGATCTGGTGACCCGTACAGAAAACTAACAAAAACTAATGGTTATATCCTGTTTTATTCTGTCAAATGTGTTAATGCTGGCAAACCTTCATGGTATTTTTAAAATAACCCACGTGTATGTGTGCAGTGCACTATTTTAATTTAAGCTTTTATAAATGTTTCAAAGAGAAAACTAAGAGATGGATACAACATAAGTTCCAAATATTGATTTAGAAACAAAAGAGGCACTTTGCCAATTTCAGCAAATTGCTACATGTCTCTTACCAGTCAGGCCCACTTTCTTGCGACAAGTGAAGCAGCGGTTCCTTTTGGGTTTTAACTTGTCTGGCTCAGGGGTGGCTGGCTCTATAGATAAGTCTGATCCTGAGGCTGAGGACAAGATAAGAAACAGTCAGAGGTGAGACATATTATCCATGCACAATGTTTCTTCACGGTTAATGAATAGTGCAACTGATACAACAAAACAATATATTTAAAAAAAAAAAAAAGATATTAAATGTCAGTTTTTGCTAAGAATTTATAAAGCAGTACACTTATTATACTATCTTACCAAATGAGAAATAACAGAGACTTTAATATTGAGCAACATAATTCGAGATTATCATTTTAATCCACTATTGTGCAGCCCTGGAATATCTGAACAGTCATAATAAATATTGATGCGAAAGCAAGTTGACCCTCTACATGAGAGTCTGAGAAACTTAATAGCTTCAATAATTGGGTGAAATCTATTCAGAGTTAACATCTATTCTTCAAAACTGTAATCCTATTTCAGGGAGGGTGTGAGTCATGGTAACGTGAGACAGAGTTTAAATAGGTTCATTTCTAATTCTGATTTGTACGTGGAAAAACCTAATGGAACGTGGAACGTCCTAATGTGCAGTTGATACTGATTTTACCACAGAAACTCTAGATAACAGTACAAAACCTATTTAAAAACTGGCAATAAGACTCTTCTTTCGCTGGAACTGACAAACATTGCCGTGTCCGAGATAGATCGATAGATTTCAGCAATACAAATGATGGCAAGATTCATTCAGTCAAAATCACCCCGTATCTTTTGCATGATATCATATACTGTTTTGAATGGGTGCATGCTTGCCGTGAATAGGACCAACGATTCTGGGAAATTGTATCAGAGAGATAAAACAGGGATTCTGAGGCTTGCCAATGGACTTTGTGCATGTGTTGTAGTGTCCTCAACTCAAACAAAGGCAAACAAACAGAAGAGCAGATTGAGTGTGAGAAAGGTTACAGGAAACAGCTCGGCATTTTAATGGAGGCCGGCTGAATCATTCCCACTCTCTCTTTCTCGCAACAACCCGTGTGTGTAAGTGTGCGCCAGCCTCTTGTAAACATGGAAATGTTCTCGGGAACAGGTTCTCATGTCGAAAAATAAGTGAAGAGAGAAAGGGGATTGTACCGGTTTCATCTTGTGTTTTCGGATCTGCCTGGACTGGAGCTCCTGAAGCTTCATCCTTTTGTGTGATTTCTTCCGGAGTACCTGTAGAGGACGACTCTGACAGAGAATGGTCTAAACTGCTCAGGCTGGATGACACTAAAGACAAAAAAAAATAAAAAATTAGACATTCAATGTTAACACATTTGGAGACAGCACGTAGCAGGTCAGCTGTGAGACCTAACACTGGACGATACCAACCAAAGAAAACAAGCTTTATTGTTTGGTACCCACTTCATTTTATATGCTGTTAAGAAATGGTTTAAAGTGCATTGTTTGTACTTTGGTGGAATCAAGTTAAAATATACTCTTGTGGGGAAAAAGAAAGTAGAGGAACTAAATAACTTGTGTGGTTCTCACTAACCTCTATAAACAATCAGTTTATAACCTTAGGTAGCAACAAGAGCAGAATATTTAAAAAAAACACAGCCGATAGTAATATTTCTTCTCCCAAAAGTTAACCAACATTAAGAAAACAAATATGGGGGGAAAAATAAGTAAACTTTTCTACAACCATAATTTAGTGAGAATTTAGTTGCTAGGTGTTATTAATTGGTTAAAGATTAAAGATTGGTTAATTGCTAAAAAGTCTGACTTCGTCTATAAAAGTAGAACTTTTAGTGGTTTGGAGTTCTGGAGTGCACAGGTGTGTGTCTACATCATGCTGAGAAAAAAGAACAGTCATGACCTTAGAGAAGCAACTGTTGCTGCTTATCAATCTGGGAAGGGTTATAAGGCCATCTCCAAAAAACTGAACTCAACATTTTACTAAGTGAATGATTATTTACAAATAGAAAGGTTTAAAGACAGTTTCTAATCTTGATCGCAGATATAAAGAAAAACTCAAATCCTACATTCTTGTGCAAACAGGCCTACTGCAAGTATATGAAGTGTTTTTGTTCATGGCAGTACAACCACAAAAAAACTTGCATATGGCTTTCAAGGAAGGCTGGATAAGAGCCCCTTCTATCAAAAAAACAAAACAAATATGGCAGTCTGACCAAATTGAATCTGAACAAACCACAAAAGTCCTGAAACAATATCCTTTGGACGGTTGGGACAAAACCAAATATGATGTTTCACCACAAACATCCCATACCAAATGTCAAGAGTTTGAGCGTGCTTTGCAGTCAAATGGCCTGGAAAAAAACTTCAGTCACTGAAGCAATGATTGATTCATTCTTAAAGAGAAATATTAGATCATCTGCTAGACCAAAATTTCAACAGGTGATGCCAAGAAATAAAAAAAATAAGATATGGCCAAGTCAAAGGGCAACCCCGTTGAGATGCTGTGATGGGATCTCCAGAGACGTTTGCAAAAATGATGATCAATGAACTAAAGCAATGTTATCGCAAAGTGGGTTGAAATTTCTCTAGTATGATGAGAGAGATTGCTAAACTCTTAAAGAAAACGTCTACTTCAAGTTAATGAGGTTCTACTAAATTCTAAGGTGTTCTTGTTTCTTTAGATGTAGATTCTGATTATCGGTTTACTAACAAAAAAATTTTAAATAAAAAAATAACTACGTACCGAAATCATGTTGTGGCATATTGAAGGTATGTTGTGTTTTTTTGTGGTGTCACCTGAGGTTACACCACATGGGTCTCACCTGTCTCTGTGACCCTGCCGTTGGTATTTTGCCTCTGCAGGAAGTCTTTGTAGCAGATGGAGCACATGCCATTGGTACGTGGGTTTCCATAGAAACCACAGCCAGTGGCGCACAGCAGGGGCCCCTGGGTTGGATTTGTCTCCTGAGCCATGTCTCTCCTGAAAGACGAAAGCAGACAGAACATCAGTCTAATTGGTTTTACAAAGTTGTGAAATAGGCAGTGAGAAAATCTGTGAATTATTTGTAAATTGATAATATTAATGACTTCATATTTATCAGAAATGGAAACCAAATGGAACAACTAATGAAGTCTGTAACTTCAGACACTAATAAATTAAATTTATTTAATAATAACAAAGCGGGTTTCTGATTCAGAAACCTGATTCTGAATCAGAATCAGGTTTATTGGCCAAGTGTGTTGACACACACAAGGAATTTGATTCCCGCTGTTAGTTACGTACTCTCAAAGTACAGACATAAATAAAAACTATACATTCAGCTTAGACTAAACAAGACAAAACAGACAAGACAATACAGACAATGTGAGACAATATAGACAGTATAAGTATTAAATAGGGATACAGAGTATATGACAGATCAGTGATGTACATAAAGTGTGAGTGCATGGTAGTGCAAATGACAGTATTGTGCGTCAGGTACGATAAAGAGTTTACTATAGAACTGTACAATATATAGCAGCCATAATGTGTGTAACCTATACGGAGGATGTGATGACTGGGTTCTGTGCAGTACTTATAAATATGAAGCAGGGGATATAATTACAGTCAGTTGTTAATGAGGCTGATTGCTTGGGGAAAGAATATATTACTATAGATCTCAACTGTACAGGGTTTATTTACAAAAAAGGTCACAGGCAATTCTAAAAGAGCTGGAGAGAGCCATAGGTGCGCCTGTTTACAACCATAACCCAACATTCAACAGACCTGAGGTTTTGGAAAAGTTATGCTACAGTTACATCCAGCTGTGATTAGGCCATAAACACACCATTCATGTTCATGTGAAATTTCTTATTTTGCAAGACATCTGAAAGCCCATTTGAATTTTCCTCAAAAGGAGGCTTGCGATTTCCATGTGACATGAAAATAGTTCTGAGTCATAATAGAAAGCCTTTTACTTTCTTCACATATCCCAGTTTGTTTGGAAGTTGGGGTAAGGGCCAAGGTCAGCTGTGATACCGAGAGGGTTGATGGCCCGAACAGGGGGCAGCTTGGCAGTGCTGGGGCCCCGACCTTCCGATCAGTACCCAGAGCTACCAATGAGCTACCACTTTTTGGTATTTCACAGAAACCCAACACCACATCTGTTAGAACACCATTCCATCAGTAAAATATGGTGGTCGTAAAATCATTAAGAGTTGCCCTTGGGCTTTTAACTGCCTGTATTTAACTGACGTCAAATACAAAGCGAACATGCAAGGAAACTCGATACAGACACCAACAAGAACTTAACATTACACCAGGGACCCTTGAGCTTTGAGGGGAAAGCAGCATTACCTTGCCGCCAGATTTAAACAAAACACAAGAAAACAAATGTGCTATCCAGACTTGAATAATACCGTTCCTATGAAAAGTGAGAACATCCCAGCTCCCTGCCAAAATGTTTGATAAATAATGTCAAAATAAAATCAATGCAAAGAACAAAAAGTCGTTTATTTTTATGCCTGGCATTTAGAAATAGCAATTATTTGTATGACAATTAGTCATCAGGCAAACATTCACCATCAGGACAAGTCTATAACCAATACTTCGAGCCATATTTGATTATCGTCCCAGTTATATAGATTCTAAAGGCAGATTTTAAGGAGAAATTTGGAAAACCACATGGTTCTTCGAGATAAAAGCCCTACAACTACATCAGTGTAATATCAACACAAGGAAAACCTATAGCTAAAAACTTTTGTTAATTGTTAAATTTGTAATAGAGAAAATCTGCCGGGCTGCTTAGAGGTCTACTTTCTCTTAGTCTTGTTCAGGGTGTTCAGGGAATCAAAGCTACACTGCAAAGAGCAAAACAGTTTCACCACTGGAAACAGCAAGCAAATTATTATTTCCATGCTGTAAGCATGATTACGCAGAACTCTTTACAAGAACCTTCTTGTGATTGCTGGATTGGTTTCAACAGTAGGATTAAATCTCTAAAGATTCTTGTAACTCTGGCTTCTCTGTGGACACAGAGAAGCCAGAGGCATGTGTTTAGCTGCCATAGTCACACTCAATGTGCTAATGTACCCTAGACTACAAACACGATAGACAAATTATGGCTAAAGCGTGAAGGCACGTGTACTACAGACTCGCTCTGGTTAAATGGTGATATATTAACACGACAGCAAACTCGAATCAGAACTGGACTACTGGTAGAAACGGGTTAACACATTAGCAAAACAACTTCTCCTCTCAGGTACTTATTGTTTGGAACAGATGGATTAGCAGTAGAACATGTCTAGCAAAGGAGCTAGAAATTGCATAATCATTTGGGTTAATTTATTATGAGCTGAAAAACGAGAGAGCATATAAAAAGTCATTTGCAAACATGGCTACATATCTGAGGGTGTTAAAGACAGCTTAAAGCTCATCCATATAACTTGTACGTGAGCCTTGTAAGCGAGTCTCGTGCAGTTTGGTCAAAGTTAAAACCAATTTACAGCCTTAACACAATCCACACTGATATATTTATTTAGATATATTTAAGCCTTTTACATACCTAGCAAGCATCAAAGCCCTTCAAGCACTAGTCTGGCCCTATGGATCATATACTATATAACTCATTTACAAATTCTCACATGGGCAGTCCTGTGACTGGCTTGGGAAAGAGACACGTCTTGGCACATACACACAGTGGAGTGTTTAACACGGATTACAACCCATAACAACAAGCTCCTGGACCACAGGCTAAGTAATGGATAACCATGTGCAGCAGACAAACTGAGTGCTTACACGCTACAGTGCTGAGAAAACAAGACAAATGCTTAGGAAAACTACTGGTGCTTACTAGATTGCTGTTTTGGATAGCTTGATGGATGAATGGGCAGATGGTTGGGTAGTCAGATAGATAGAGTGCTAGATGGGTGGATAACTGGTCCAGGTGGTGGTCAGATGCTGAGATGATTCGATGGATAGACAGAAGCTCAGTTGGATGGATTGTCAAATAGATGGCCAGCAAGAGGAGAGATGATGGGAGAAATGGATAGACAGCCTAACAGGTAAAACATGTGGTTTGATGTGCAAGTAAATATGATCTAGACAGAGGGATTGACAGATGGCTGAACAGATACGATGAATAGATGGATGGATGGATGGATGGATAGATGGATGGATGGATGTTCAGACGGTCTATTAGATGGACAGATGGATAATTAGAACATAATACCACCATTATGACAGAATTTATACTCATAACTCTGTACCAATAGTTAATAGTCTAATCTTTAAAGATCCGATAGTGTTGTCCAATCACAATCCTGTGCTACCATGCCCTTTACCTCTTATACTCAACTGACTAGAAACATGTGCTGGGTGTATTAATGCAGAACAACGTATAGGCAGAGCAGGTCTGGACTGTTCTGTCTACAAATGTCCAACAGGTGAAATAACAGCCTGTACAATGTGAACCGTGACTGACTCACAGCAGCTATAATACACTAAAGTTTTAGGGCAATGAACTGTATCATTTTCAACACAAACAAAACAAAATGAATCACATTCGTGTCACTCAGATGAGAGATTAAGGCTGGTTCCCCTTAAGTTTTCATCAGTTTCAGAGAGTTTTTCCTTCCCGCAGACTCACTTGTTAGGGAACTTAAACTTATAAGGAGCGAAATTATAAGCACTAAACTGATGCACTTTTTTCATACAACTTTATAATCACTTTATCTCTGTAACCTGCTTTAAGACAACGTCCATTGATAAAAGCCCTAATAGTGAATACTAAACATATAACGTTGGACCTTTCATTTGCCAAATCAACTAGCCATAAAAATGGATGGCTTTGGAGCCCATACCCAGCGTTTGCCCCAGCAGGATTCAAGACCCAGCACCACCATGGTGCCATTGTTGGGCCCTTAAGCAAGGCTCTCACCCCTTCATCCTCCAGGCGTGTCGTTATCATAACCATTCCTCAACTTCCTAAGAAAAGTGGGATCAGTTTCTGTTCCCAAACCTATAATCAAGATTAATTCTAATTTATTCCTTACGATCATCAACTCCTCGAATGTAAGTATCTAAAACTGGTATAACAATAAAACAGGAAGTGCAGATGAAAGTCTCATTCTTGTGTTATTATGTTTGAAATCCTGATTTGATGATCCTAATCTGGACATAATCCAAGTTTACATCCGAAAAGTGTAAGAGTTATGAAAGCACAATTTGTTTCTCCTCAATGATCCAACCAGGTGGTCGTTTTCAATGTGCTTTAAAAATGTTTCCCCTTTTCACAACCCTATCCGGATTAGTAAGAAAAGCCGAAACAGGTTTGAGGAAAAGACAACACAAAAAGTAAATATTCAAGCAACAAGCTCGATGTGAGCTGACGAGTTGTTTTCCTGTTCACTAACAGCACATGGATCAGGGCTGGTTGCTGTTTATCATCTAATGATAGAGACTTAAAGGACTTTAAACCGAGTCTGAAAGCTTAATCTCGTGTTTTCTCTCCAAGAGACCAGAAGATAACTTGGTTAGTTAGCGTCGATGGCTAGTTGGCTGTTAACTCTGAAAGAAAAGAAAGAAAAAGAAACTTACCCTTCCCTGATTTTACAGCTATGGTCGCCGAAATGGCAGCACTTATAACTTTCACTCTTCAGCGTCAACAGGCAGGTAATAATAATAATAATAATAATAATAATAATAATCTGGCGACAGAAGAAAAAAAAAGTTAAATAAACGCAGTCGGAGCCGAAGCTCGTCCTTCAGCCATCAACCCCCCACACCCTGGAGCTGCCTGTTTGTTATTTTCGTCACTCTCCATCCCCCAACGTGACGTCACTCCTTCCCTCGCTGTCATCTGTCCGGTGATGTAATACAATCAGAGCTTTATCAATGAACTTTTTTATTTTTTATTTCAATTAATCGAATTTGCATAATTAATATATCGTTTCTGCTACACGGTTTAACACAAATAACTACGTTTCACAAACCTGTATTGCTTTAAAAATTCTTATGTCATGTATTCCTTTATTTATCAACCATCTTTTTTTTTTTTTTGTAAAATAATATACAGTTATATTTTTCATTATTCTCAAACAGCGGAAGTTTTTTTTTTTTTTCACAATAAAAGTGTTAAGTAGCACAACTACCTAACTACTGACTGTATAAACCCCGCCCACTTCTAAACTGAACATATTTCATTTCCTTACCGGACTGCATTCGCTCCCTTTTTAGAATATAAATTTTTTTTTGGAGGGGGGCTGATCAAACCACGCCCACTCATTCCTAATTGGCGGTAGCAGGGAACGCCCACTCCCGGAAATACAGCGTTCCTTTATTTATTTATTTATTTATTTATTTTTAATGCCAAAAGAAGAAGAGGTATTACATACTCATGTCAAATGTACACTTACTTCCAGGAAAAAAAAATACATTAAAAATAAGTTACATAATTTTTTTTTTTTTTTTACACAAATTTCAGTTTTTTTGTTTCTTCCAAGAGATTTACATACAATTTGAAGTCATTAATAAAATGGGAACAGTTTAGTATTCAAATTTTTCATGTTGTGTATAAAACAGCACATTCAAATATACATATTTTTATCCCACACTTCATTTTTCTATTATACAGCGTTCCTTCAATATCTTATAAGACCACTGTTATTAACAAATTCCGTTTTGAGCTACCTACAAACATATAAAATAAAAAAATATAAAATAAAGATAAGTTGCAAATAATATAACTAAACCAGGTTTACAATGAAGTAGATAAATATGTTTTATGTGCCTGGAAGCTCTGTGTAACTTTCCTTTTAGAAAGAGAAATTGAGAAATTAATTGTATTATTATGTACATATATATATATATATATATATATATATATATATATATATATATATATATATATATATATATATATATATACTCAGAACCAAATGTTTTTCTTTCTTTTCATTTTCTTCGTGAATACATGGGAAAGAAAATCGAAGAGAAACTAAAACAGAAGGTTTTAATTTGACACAGGAAGTTGCCTTTTTATGTAACCATGGGAACGCATGAACGAACGTGTGGGCATGTGGGTACATGGTTTATGTTTATAAATATTACTATTAGTTTATCCTATGCATGTACGAATTGAAAAGTGACCTTATTTAAAACTGTTTTGTAGTAAATATCGATACACTGAAAATCTATGTGAAATTGCTTATACCTTTTGTTAATTTATGTTGTCTGATGTAGCACCTTGGTCCTGTGGAAACGTTGTTTTGTTCCACTGTGTGCTGCACTGTATATTGGAAAAATACCAATAAATAAATGTCTTAGCTTGTCCACAATAAAAGACAAGCGTTAAGTAGCACAACTACCTAACTACTGAGTGTATAAACCCCGCCCACTTCTATACTGAAAATGCTATGACGTGTCCACGTGTTTCCTGGCGGCGCTGTTGTAAAAAACGATTATCGATATAACTTCCGCCGGAAGTGGTAGCAGCGTTGACTGATTTGCACCAACGGTAATAAGTTTTGTTTATGTGCGGTTTGTTTAGCTTAATTTGTGTTAGAGTGCAGGACATGCCTTCATTTCCTTACCTGACTGCATTCTCTCCCTTTTTAGAAGAAATAATAGTCTTTCTTTCTCTTTATTGTCGTGCCTCTCTGGGACTGTAGCTTTTAAATGTAAAACTCTAATTAGCGCTCATAACGTCCATAACTATGTATTGCAATAGACTTGATGGTGTGATAAACTTTTATTCGGCCCACAGTGGTGAAAGAAAAAAATGTGCAAGATGGGAAGATCGGATCAAGTATGTTTACATTTACAAGGAATTTGTTTTGGTGACCGAAGCTTCCAGTTGCACATTTAACAACAACTAACAAAAAAAGGTAAATAAGAATGAACTTAAAAAAAAAAAGAATGTGTTTTTGCACATTTTCATAAGAAAAACAAATAAGTTACATTGCACAAAAGGTACAGAAGTGGTATTGCACATATCTTAAATGCTCTGCCTATTGTGCAATGAATTAAGTGTTCATGGTGTGCAAAGGAGGGACATGGGGTGTAACCAGGAAGAAGGAAAAGAGGAAGACCAAGGAGAAGGGTTATGGATGTGGTGAGGGAAGACATGCAGGGTTGAAAGAGGCAGATGTAGAGGACAGAGGGGAATGGAAACAAATAATCTGCTGTGATCACAAATGTTGAGCTAGTTTTATAACCCTAATGACTGTATAAGACTGTAGAAAGAACATAACTTATAATCACACACTCCAGTACTCATGTTAGTTCTCACTCTCCAGTGTTCTGTATTGTTGAAAGATTTATGATCAAACTCTTGATGTCACCCAAATGAGGATGGTTCCCCTTTTGAGTCTGGTTCCTCTCAAGGTTTCTTCCTCATAACATGGAAGGGAGTTTTTCATTGCCACAGGCTGCTCATCAGGGATAAATACACATCATCCACCTTGACTGTTGATTTCTGTAAAGCTGCTTTGAGACAATGTTGTGAAAAGCGCTATAGAAATAAACTTGACTTTTTTTTTGTAATTTACAGCCATAAACTGTCATCTTTTCTGGTACTGTGAACATTCTGAAACTCTGCCAAGATGTACACCTCTTATTTGTACATTTCATTCTTAAAGACTTTGAGTTTTTTTTTTAATGATATTTTGTTTGGGTATCTCACCTTTTGAGAAACAATATGAAAAATATGAAAAATGAATATGAAAAAACTTTTTTTTGCAATTTAATTATTCTGCTTGCAAAATATTATATTTACAAGTGTTTGACTACAAAGGCTACACCCTGTTTTTTCTTCCAAAAGGATGTTATGATTTAAGTTTTTTTTCACCCCTTATAACAGGAAAACAAAACATGTTTTGATGTTTTTGTGTAGTTTCCTTATTGAATTCATTCAGTCTGTCAATGTGTATATGCATGTGCACGTTTCTGTACATTTGTGTGGAGAACTGTTGCCTTTGAACCTTTGACACTGATTATTTCTATTTTTTATTTATTTACTCCTAATATCTTTAATTCTATGGTGCATTTAATATTTCCTGAACCCCATGCTTATGGTTGTTCCTTCTTATGTTCTGTAAACCGTTTTATATATAAAATTAAATAAATTGGATCTTTTAGTGACAGTTCTTTTAATCTCATCCATCAAAATGAACGATTTTTTTTCTGTGTAATTGATTCATTTCGTGCCTTTAATCACATTTCTAGCGTATATGTGTCACGTGACAACGACTCTGGCTAGAAGACTCATGAGATGAACTACTCAATTCTGTTTCCTGTACATTACCTTCAGAGATGCTTTGCTCATGCGCGTCCAGTAGAAACTGAACGAATCACTCTTTGAGACGACTCGTTCTTCTGAGTCAAATTAAAGACTCGTTCAAAAAGTACGAATCGTTAATGAACGACTCATCACAAACTGGCTCAGGTTTCATTAATAAGGGGAGATGTAATTAAAAAACTTTCTTTCGGCTTCTCCCGTTAGGGGTCGCCACAGCGGATCCTCCGCACGTTTTGATTTGGCACATGTTTTTACGCTGGATGCCCTTCCTAACGCAACCCTCCCCAATTTATCCGGGCTTGGGACCGGCACTGAGAGTGGCTGGGGATGGTTCCCTGACCGGGAATCGAACCCGGGTCGCAGCGGTGGGAGCGCTGTATCTTAACCACTAGACCACCAGGGGACAGGGGAGATGTAATTACATGTAGGTAAATATAAGTACAAAGTAAAAACGTATTTACACAATGCAGCAAATGGTTCGTTTAAACGTTAGTCGTTAAACACTTTATTTTTATGTATTGACCTTTCACACAGTATTGCTGCTGAGTAACTACACGGGCGTCCTGACGTCTATATTTTTACGTGACATTGATAAAAACATCTACATCCGCTTTTAATTCCACGAAATCGTTTCCCACATTACTAAACAGAACACGTCCGACTTTATAACCATTGAGGTATTGTTAAACCTCTGAGCTTTTCACACTGCTCATTGCCGTACCGTCACAAACATCTGAATCAACAAAGTCCATAATTATTCTGTAAGACTGTGATTAGGCATCTTACTAAGAATAGATGAATGAATTGCGACATCGCAGCGAATGATTGTTTACGTCGTACCGGAAGTTCCGTCCGTGTCACGGGGCACCGGGAAACAAGTGGCTTGTTTCTGCAGTTCTGCAAATTACACATAAGTAATCAAGCGGGTTTTATGTTTTAGTTTCCCCTCTGATTTTAATTTTCGTGCATCTACAAACGGGAAAATGACTTGTTTTTTTCACGTAGTTTGGTTCTGGAGTATTAGAAGAAAATAATAACAACGGTGCTTTTTGCATGTTGCAGATTCTCTTCCCAACATGAAAACTAAATGACCAGAAGGTACACTGATACTGGAAATGCATGTAATATTCTGTTAACTATATGCTCGTCCACTATTGTATTTTGCTTCATTTAATTACATATAAAAAAAGTTAAATTACATATATACAAGTTTATTTTATCGATGTAAAGAAAAAATGGACACAAACGGAATATTTTTATATATTTTTTTTTATAAAACTATATATATATATATATATATATATATATATATATATATATATATATATATATAATTATTATTTTTTTTTTTTTTATTAATTTTTTTTGTTTTTTTTTATAAAACACCCTGCATGCTGCACAAATCAATACGATTGGGGGAAAAACAATAAAAATGAAGGTTATATATTTTTTCTTCGCGGCCCGGTGGTTCGGGACCCCTTATAATCTCATCTAGATTTCTACTATTGTTATATACATGCATTATGGTTGTATATATGTTCAATTATTAAATTAAAACAACCTTTTTATTGGCTTTAAAAGTGTACCTGCTTGGCACTAAAACACCGGAAGTACTTTGGTTCGTCTGCCTACGCCGGGAAATGTAGTCCTTTAAAGTTAGTCTCAGCCCATGCAGTTGGTTGATGTGTGTGTGTGCGCGCGCGCATGTGTGTGTAATGGCATGCGTGGGTAGATGCTCATCAGTTACTGATTAACATTTGAAACCTTGATCAGAACAAATTGGTGAAACAGGACCAGTGCATTCTAACCTGCAGGTGTGTCTAATGAGCCAGCTGAGCGCGATGGCAGCGCTGCGAGCAGCCAAACAGACCCTCAGGAAAGAGCTCAAGAAGCGAGTTGCTGCTCTGAGTGACGAGGAGAAGCGACGCCAGTCCCAGATCGTTTCACAAAAGGTAAATACAGATGTGGACAGGTCTGGGGTGCAGAGCGTTTACACGTGTGCGCTTTGTAAACAAGGGCAATGTGCATAGGGAATAACACACGCGCGCGCGCACACAAAATCACTGGCCTTAAGGATCTTCAGTGTGTCTCTAACTATACCATGAATATCCAAACCAATGTTTTGACTGGTCCAGCATGCCATACACAGGAAAAGGGAGAAAAAGAATAACATTTGAGAGAAAAAAAAGGAAAATTTAGACTGATGTCATGCATAAGAGCTCCCCAAATAGCTGTATTAGGTATTAAACTCTAATGTCCAATAAATCAGATTGTTTCTCATTGTACTATAAGTTTATAAAAAATAAAACTGCACAATTTAAGCCAAAAACAGTCATGTTTTCTATTTATATATGAGAGACCATGGCAATTTTTCATATATTTTAATATAAACTTTAGTTTAATGCAACATTTATTCTATGTCTAGGGCCCTCAATCAAGTTTGATTTTTGGCCTTTCATAGGAAAGGAGTATTCTTCTTTTTTCGGCTTCTCCCATTAGGGGTCGCCACAGCAGATCATCCGTCTCCATACCCTTCTGTCCTCTACATCTGCCTCTTTCAACCCTCACCACATCCATAAACCTCCTCCTTGGTCTTCCTCTTTTCCTCCTTCCTAGTGGCTCCATCCTCAACATTCTCCTACCGATATACCCCATGTCCCTCCTCTGCACATGTCCAAACCATCTCAATCTCGCCTCCCTCACCTTGTCTCCAAAACGTCCTACATGCGCTGTCCCTCTAATGAACTCATTTCTAATCCTGTCCATCCTCGTCACTCCCAACGAAAACCTTAACATCTTCAGCTCTGCTACCTCCAGCTCCACCTCCTGTCTTTTACTCATTGCCACGGTCTCTAATTCATACATCACAGGTCTCACCACAGTCCTATAAACTTTCCCTTTCACTCTTGCAGATACTCTTCTATCACAAGATACTACATCGTTGTATAGATGTTAATAATTCTTGGCCTGTGGACTTTCAAATGTGTAAAAGCCGTCAAGTGCATTTTTCCACATCTTTGCACTTTAGTTCAAAACCGTATTTGCCCCTTGATACTGTTATGGCTTTACAGCTCAATGGCTCCATTACTATCCTGAGAGTCGAGTTTTGTGGTCTACTTCTGGATACTTCAGTTTCTTCCCAGCTCCCAAAAACATGCACGTAGGTGGATTGGCTACGTTTTGCCAAGCCCATCTGCTTTTTCCTCAGTACATACACATAAAGCCAAGTTATCCATTAATAATGGATAGAAAAGCCTTAATGTAAATGCAGATTGATCTCAAACAGAATAAGTGCTGGTGTACATCTAATAATCTATAAATAAATCTGACTCATCTGGTCAATAGGATATAAATGAGCCATGTAGATGCTTGAAAAATTTTCAGTTGGAATCAAAAATACCTTGCACACCTGTCCAGTGGTGCTTATGTGTATTCATATTTTACATAAATTATATGTGTGAATCCGGCAACAGATGCTCAGTAGTTTTGTTTGAAATATATGCAATACACATGTATATGGATGTTTACAGCTATAAACTGAGAACTTGAACGAAGCTACTTCTGTCTTTGTGCTGTCTGTTAAGTCTTTCCTCACAGACACTCGATTATATAAAGCAGATAAATAAGTAAAATATGTTTTTGCGAATTTAAAGTCTGTATATTCACTATATTGCCAAAAGTATTCGCTCACCCATCCAAATCATTGAATTCAGGTGTTCCAATCACTTCTACGGTTCCATGGCATGCAGACTGCTTCTACAAACATTTGTGAAAGAACGGGTCGCTCTCAGGAGCTCAGCGAATTCCAGCGTGGTACCGTGATAAAATGCCACCTGTGCATCAAGTCCAGTCGTGAAATTTTCTCGCTACTAAATATTCCACAATCAACTGTTAGTGGTATTATAACAAATAAGAAGTGATTGGGAATGACAGCAACTCAGCCATGAAGTGGTAGAACCCGTAAAATCACAGAGCAGGTCAGCGGATACTGAGACGCATAGTGCACAGACATCGCCAACTTTCTGAGTCAATAGCTGCATTTCATATGGCCTTCAGATTAGAAGAAGAACAGTGTGTAGAGATCTTCATGGAACAGGTTTCCACGGTCGAGCAGCTGCATCCAGGCCTTACATCAGCAAGTGCAATGCAAAGCAATGGATGGAGTGGTGTAAAGCACGTCGTCACTGGACTCTAAAGCAGAGACGTGTTCTCTGAAGTGACGAATCACGCTTCACTGTCTGGTAATCCGATTGGACGAGTCTGGTTTTGGCGGTTGCCAGGAGGATGGTACTTGTCTGACAGCATTGTGCCAAGTGTAAAGTTTGGTGGAGAGGGATTAAGAAGTGGGGTTGTTTTTCAGGAGTTTGGCTCGGCCCCTTAGTTCCAGTGAAAGGAATTGTTAATTAATGCTTCAGCATACCAGGACAATTTGATGCTCCCAACTTTGTGGGAACAGTTTGGGGATGGCCCGTTCCTGTTCCAACATAACTGCACACCAGTGCACAAATCAAGGCCCAACGCTGCAACAATATTCAGATTTTTGAAGTCCCTGAGGACATTGCTGACTGCTCTTGCACAGAAGGGATGGCTAAACTGCTTAAAGACGTGTTTGAGCTGGAGAATGAGCCGTTGTTGGAGAGGGCACATCGTACATTGCAACCTTAAGCCTAAGACGGGGGAGCGACCGCGAGCGATTGTGACGAGACTGCGTTATTTTTCAGATTGTGTGGACATCCTGCTAGGGAGCAGTGGCAGATAAAAGTTGGAGATATGTCTATCTCTGTGTTCTCAGACCTTACTGTAAAGTGTGCACAGGCCCTTAAATGATAATGGACATCAGCTGAGGGCGAGTCCCGGCATTAGGTTTGGTCTTCTACGTCCTGCTCAGCTGCACGTTACATATAATGGTGTCATTTATTTTGTGGAAGGGTTCAACGGATCGCCAAAACATTGTTTCAGAGATGTACATTTCAGGGTGGCCTTGCATTACCAGATTTTCAGTCATATTATTGGGCTGCTCATATTCATAAATTAATGTTTGTCTAATCAATCAGAATTTTTGTGGGTTTGGTTGGAAACTCAGTCTATTACTAAATCATCTTTATTTTCTTTGTTGATAATCTTCTTTACCCATCAAGCCCCCTCTGACTTTACTACTAATCCTTTGGTGCTGTCGACACTCTTAATTTAGAAACCGTATTAAGTTTACCTCAGCTTCCCATTAATTGATGATTCATCTATTTCCCTTATCTTCTTTTAATTTTGCTTTTAGACAGTGACAGAATGTTAAGTCTTTTCAACATCTGTGTTAAAGATGGCATTTTTTGTGAACATGTATTTTGAGGAGTTGGATTTACCATCTTCCCATATGTGTAGATATATTTTGGGTGAGACACTGTACTTCATTATCTCATGAACCATCCATGTGGAAAATAGCGACAGTTCCGTTCGGTGTCCTGATGATTTATGTAATTTAAAACACCATAATTACTTTCAAACATTTAAAAGAATCTTCATACTCTATGTAGAGTATGGGTTCACTAATAATAAACATGCATTTGCATAAAGCATTTATATTTGTCCATGGCCATGTTAATTAAAGAATAAAAAACTTGAATTATATATATATATATATATATATATATATATATATATATATATATAATATACATTGAGGAAAATAAGTATTTGAACACCCTGCTATTTTGCAAGTTCTCCCACTTAGAAATCATGGAGGGGTCTGAAATTGTCATCGTAGGTGCATGTCCACTGTGAGAGACATATTAAAAAAAAAATAATCCAGAAATCACAATATATGATTTTTAAACTATTTATTTGTATGATACAGCTGCAAATAAGTATTTGAACACCTGTCTATCAGCTAGAATTCTGACCCTCAAAGACCTGTTAGTCTGCCTTTAAAATGTCCACCTCCACTACATTCATTATCCTAAATTAGATGAACCTGTTTGAGGTCGTTAGCTGCATAAAGACACCTGTCCACCCCATACAATCAGTAAGAATCCAACTACTAACATGGCCAAGACCAAAGAGCTGTCCAAAGACACTAGAGACAAAATTGTACACCTCCACAAGGCTGGAAAGGGCTACGGGGAAATTGCCAAGCCGCTTGGTGAAAAAGGTCCACTGTTGGAGCAATCATTAGAAAATGGAAGAAGCTAAACATGACTGTCAATCTCCCTCGGACTGGGGCTCTATGCAAGATCTCACCTCGTGGGGTCTCAATGATCCTAAGGAAGGTGAGAAATCAGCCCAGAACTACACGGGAGGAGCTGGTCAATGACCTGAAAAGAGCTGGGACCACCGTTTCCAAGGTTACTGTTGGTAATACACTAAGACGTCATGGTTTGAAATCATGCATGGCACGGAAGGTTCCAGTCTCCAGACCTAAACCCAATAAAAAATCTTTGGAGGGAGCTCAAACTCCGTGTTTCTCAGCGACAGGCCAGAAACCTGACTGATCTAGAGAAGATCTGTGTGGAGGAGTGGGCCAAAATCCCTCCTGCAGTGTGTGCAAACCTGGTGAAAAACTACACGAAACGTTTGACCTCTGTAATTGCAAACAAAGGCTACTGTACCAAATATTAACATTGACTTTCTCAGGTGTTCAAATACCTATTTGCAGCTGCATCATACAAATAAATAGTTAAAAAATCATACATTGTGATTTCTGGATTTTTTTTTTTATTATGTCTTTCACAGTGGACATGCACCTATGATGACAATTTCAGACCCCTCCATGATTTCTAAGTGGGAGAACTTGCAAAATAGCAGGGTGTTCAAATCACTGTATATATATATATATATATGTATGTATGTGAATTAAGCAGAAGGGGATGGATATGTGTATGACAGATGTACAGATTGAGGTGGTCAAGTGTTATTAATGTTTTTAAAGTGTCCATATGTTGGTATAAAAGGGATGCTATTAAAGTCCAGAGTTAAAGTGACATTCCATGTGTGTGTCACATGTGTAATGGTAACAAGAAACACAGGAAAATAACTTTAATTAAAAAAACAAATCCCTCTGTGCATTTGAGCTATATATATATATATATATATATATATATATATATATATATATATATATATATATATATATATATATATATATATATATATATATATAAAAGCTTTAACATAGAGACAGTTCACTTCAGATTGCACCTGGTCCATGAATTGTAGTCCACTTTAAGTGATCTGTAAGGAAGTAATGGTCCTTGCCTACATTTTGAATTCGGTTTCTTTAACTAATAATAAAAAATCCAGACTACCATTGTGTCCAGTTTTCCAGGCCATAAATCCTTAGACTTGCAAAACACATTTTCTAACACCATCAGCTTTTTGCTCTGTGGAAAGAAATAGGAGTGCCACATCTCCTTTACCAGGATTGCCTTTCACCGCGGAGACATATATCTCCTTTAATGGGACTGACAGTTGCAGGAGCCTTATGTCCTTTTCTGAGACTGACGGGCACAGATGCCACACCTCCTTCATTAAGACTGGAAGGTTAAGAGGACACACCTCTTTGTCTGGGATTGACAGAAAAAAAGGCCATGCATGCACTGAATGTTCAAATACTGCTGACTATAAGAGGAATGTAATAAACCAATTTTATAAATAATAATTCAGTGCTCCATTGTATTTCTAAAATTCACACCATTTTATTTTTGCATCTCTGCAGCTGTTCAAACATCCCAACTACAGAAGCAGTCAACGCATTGCTGTGTTCCTGAGCATGTATGATGAAGTTTGCACCGACGCCATCCTTCAGCACATGTTCAGCAGCGGCAAGGTCTGTTTCATCCCTAGGTACCAGAGCAACAGCAACCACATGGACATGCTGCGCCTGAACAGTATGGAGGACATGAACTCGTTGCCCGTCACCAGCTGGAACATTCAGCAGCCTGCTGACAACGACACACAGAGAGAGGAAGCTCTTGCTACAGGTAGGTTTCCCATAAAGTGCCTCACGCAGGGTGTGAAACTTGCACTGGGGGTCCTACTGTACAGTATTTTAAAAGTACATTTTATAGGAAAAGAAAATTAAAGAATATGTCTCCTTATATACATGCCATATTAATTCATCGGAGTAATTTAATTATGTACTTCACTGTGACTTTGAAAGCAGGTGTACATTGTAGGTTAATGTAGGAGGAAATGCATCTGCTTTTGAAACACATGTGAACTGTTTAAAGCCTTAAGATTTTCTAAAATCAATGTAATGGAAGCCCATTGATTAAAAATTTATAAAAACAAATTCAATAAGTAAGTTTTTTTTATAGTGTTGTGGCCAGGACCACCAGATGGCGCTGTGTTGTTACTTTTTATTCAAGCCAAATTCAGAAAATGATGTGGATACATACATACATACGTGTGTGTGTGTGTGTGTGTGTGTGTGTGTGTGTGTGTGTGTGTATGTGTATGTGTGTGTATGTGTGTGTGTATATAAAATAAATAAATGAATTAAAAAAAATCAATCATAGCCCCACCGGTCTCTAGATGCCAACAGCCATCACTTTATTTGATTTTTCACCCCCATAAATCTCCTCGCTTGCAGACTCCCATTATTTGCTACTTGCAGCCCTAACCATCTCTTGATCCATTCTTTCCGTTCTTTAAGCCCATTTTATTTTATAGTGCTTTCAGCCCTTTCTTTCTCTCCAGTTCTCACTGCTTCTCTTATATTGCTGCTGTCGCCCCACTTATTTTGGTTCTAACAGCAACCTGCATTCCTAAGTTCCTGGAACCCCTTCAGCCTCAGTACTCTCAGCCCTTACTGTCTCTCATTGCTTGCAGCCCTGTCCATCTCAGGCAGATTTTCTCATGATCTCTCTTTCTGAAGTACCACAGATTTATTTATTTTTGTCTGAAGGATTGCAGGTGCACTTTTTAACCCTTTTTTAAAGAATTACAGATGGGCTATCTTTCTCCACAATGTGATGTAACGCGCATAAAAGCAAAAGGCACACCATTCGTGAACTGAAGTCTCAACTGATAAGGGCTATGTTTTGCGCTTTATTTATATTTTCTTATATTCCTGGCACATGCTGAAATTTGTGGGCATACCAATGTAGAATTGGAGACTGGGGGCACCTTTTCCTTCCTCACACACCCCAACCAACTTCCTCCTCCTGTGTTCCAGGTTTCTTCATTAATCCCAATAATTTGCCCTTCATTCCAGCCTCCTCGCTCACATGTCCCATGCCTCATCGTTCTTCACCAGTTCCAAATCCTCTCCTATTTATTCCACCTTATACTCACACAGTCAGTCTCTCGTCTCTCTTCCCAGCCTCACACAGTACATCTTTATTCATTCATTCCAGTCCTCTTCATATTTATCCTCATGAATCCTTTTCCTCATTTACTCCAACCCTGCTTAACACATTTCACTTATCCCAACCCTTCGCCTGTCTAACTCCCTCCCCAACCTTTCACATGCACATCCAAACCACTTGCAGCCTGCAGCTCTTGTTCTCTACCTCCTACCTCCAATGTAAGATCTGATTATATGTGCCTAGCATACTGTTGCTCATGTTTACACCCTGATCTCTAATGCTCCTATACAGGAACTAGTTCCATCATCCCAAAATCTACCAATAGTAGCAAGCTCCCACTTGTTTTTTTTTATCAAATGACCATCAACCATGATGAACTTTTACGCCCACAGATAAAGGTGTCAGCTACAGCTAGGAATTTGTTTCCTTTTCTTGCCATTTATTCCTATTTAATTTATTTCTAGACAGATTTCAGTGTCGGACAAAAGGACGATCTCCCTCCTGTCCAAAGAAGTTTTTGCTTTGCTCTCACTCCCATTAGGTCTTTACAAATCCACCAAAAAGTCCAAAGTCACTAATGTTGTCTTATACACAGATCTCATGATCCCAGAACTAAAAAACACAGAAATTAGATTTTTTTTGGCGTTTAGATGTAAATCTGGTCTTGCTTTTCTGGTCACCCTCTTGAGTCGGGCAAGTCCTCACTCCATGGTAGCCATTCCTCATCCTTGCCCTATCAAACTGTTTATTCATGTGATTTTACAAACGTTAGCTTTGAGTTTCGGCTTACCTTCGCTGCTTCTGATATCTTTTAATCCTAAGCATTATTATACTAGTTTTAGAAACAGCTACTAATCAGACACTCTGGTCATTTTTTAGTGTTAAACGTCATCTCGAATTTCACGAAAAGATTTGCTAACAGTAAAACTGACGGAGGAAGAAAGACAGGGATAGAGAGAAATAGTCACTAAAAAATAAATGGACCAAAACATTGACCTATGAGCTAGATTTACTCTAGGCTTCACAGGATGTAAGGAAAGCGAGCAACCGTGAAAGGTATTTGTTCAAAAGAGTGCATCTGTGGTGTTCTCATTGAACTGTTTGCTTTTAAATACTCCCACTGTAAAAAGACCAGCCATTGACTAGATAGTAAAATAAAAAGGTCTGTGTGGGAATGAAAGTGTATTTGTTGTTGTTTTGTTATGTGTCTCTGTACCTTAGGGATGCACCAATGCAACCATCCTAATTTCTCATCTTCAATATCTGAACTTGGACCATCCTCAGTATTGCTTTAATAGTGGTGTACAATTAACCGAGCCTATGGGCTGATTTCAGTGGTATATGAGACGTATTTGTGAATAATTTCACGTTTTTCTCACAGGTTTTTCTTTATACTTGTGTTTAGAACAGATCTAAGGAACAGCACAGAAGCTCACTTTGTCATTTCACTAAATATGCCTGTGTGTTTAGCTATAAAGCGAGCTGTAAATGAGGAAAGCTGTTCCATACAAACACCAAACACTCTGAAAACAAAGAACACTAATTACCTTTTCAAAGCTGTAACCCAATGACAAGTTTCTGTTCTGTATTAAAACAAATCACAAGGCAGGACTCTCTGCAGGGTGCCGATATGACTCATCATATATCAGCATCCGCTCTGCATGTGAAAGAGTTTCAACATATTTTCAAGTGCCTGCGAAATATATTTCCTATTTACATCACACATTCTGTCCTCATTACACCCATTAAAGTAGGAATTGCCTCTGTGCCTATTATTTCACCAGAGGAGGCAGGGACTGTGTGTCCATCAGTCTAACCAAAGAAGTTGTGACCAATATGCCTTCCAGTTCAACCAATAAACAGCATTGCTACTGTGCCAGACATTTCAACCATTAAAAGATTGGTGCTTGTGCCTCTTGTTGAACCAAAGGAGGTGTGGCCTCGATTAAAAAAAAACAAACAAAAAAACAATCGGAGATTATGAGATTAAAGTCATAGCAATATGAGAATGAAGTCGGAAACAACGGCGTTTAACTCCTTCAGGGTCGATTTATTCATCATCCGCTTATGTCCTGAGAATGAATATATCCTCTTCGAATAGCATGCAGATTTACCCAGCGATATCCTCGGAGTTGACCACTGGTCGCTATTTCAGACTGCACAAAAGAGGCAATTTCCTCAATGCCCGTCTGATTTTTTCCTGAATAAATTGTTCCCGACATAACTGCTTTACTGTCCGTCTACTAATTATATCTCTTGCAACAAAAGACAAAGAATATCATTATTGCTAAATCCGAACCTAAAATAGGATTTAACCAAATCCTCCAAATCCATTTTATGCAAAACAGCTAACGTTTCTCACAATTCTGTGATATATATTTTTTTTCTCCAAAATATTACCACTTTGAGCTTGAATTGCTACGAAATGTAACTTTAATCTCCAAATATTTTGACTTTATTCTCGTAATTTTGACTTTATTCTCCAAATATTTTGACTTTATTCTCGTAATTTTGACTTTATTCTTAAAATATTTCGACTTTATTCTCATAATTTCGACCTTATTCTCAAAATAGTTCGACTTTATTCTCGTAATTTCGACTTTATTCTCAAAATAGTTCGACTTTATTCTCGTATTTTTTATTTATTCTCAAAATATTTCGACCTCATTCTCATAATTTCGACTTTATTCTCAAAATATTTTGACTACAAATTGCTACAAGTTTATTCTCATAATCTTTTTAAGATTTTTTAATTCTTTTTTTAATGTCGCATCAAAACGCAGTCAAACCAATTTGTCATGGCCTTTAACCCTGTTAGTCAAACTAAAGAAGGTTTGGTCCATGTTTTAAAGTGCAGCCAAAGGAGGCAAAACCAAGATACTTGTCATTCCGAGTAGAAGTTTCATTCCTTTTAGAAGCAGACAATTTGATGAAATTAGTTTGTTTGCATTGTGATAAATCATTGGCTGATTTAAATCTATTTTTCATTTATCTAATTCTCTAGAGTCTATTTAAGAACTTATATTAATTTTGTGGAAAAAATTGATGCGATGAGCTGAGAAATGCTTAGTCAACAGATTTTTAAAAAAATGTGAATATTGGAACCAAATCTTTTATGCACTGATGTACCAACAATGTGATATTTAGTTCCATAGTCTGACAGTTTATAGGAAAATGCTGCATTCATAGTTGTTTATTGTGGCAACACTTATGGGATATGATGTGCCATTGGACCTGGCAATCAGAAGAGGTGAAAATTCAGATCCTTATTTAAAAATAGCATAAACAGATGAGGGGTGGTACAGTGGCACTGTAGGATGGATTCACAGCTCCAGGGTTTCTGGTTCTGGTTACTGGTTTAATATCCTGAGCTCAGGTTACTGTATATGAGTTTTGCATGTGCTCCCACCGCCCAACAACATGTGACTAGTTGGACTGGCTACACTAAATTGCCTCGAGCATTTGAATGTGTTTGTGTTAATGTCGGTGCTCTACTGGTCGTGGTGGTTTCTCTTCCTCATTCCCAGTGTTTCTTGGATAGACTGTGATTTTTATAGAAAGGCTAAAACTAGACTCCAATTGATTTCAGAGTGTAGCTTTAGGGATTTGTGCCCATTCAGTCACAAGAGCATTATTGTAGATAAGGCGTTGATGTTGCCCTAGAAGGCCTGGGGCATTTTTGTATTTCAGTTCATCCCATAGGTGTTCAGTGGAGTTGAGTTCAGGTCTTTGGTTTGCCAGGTTTGGAGTGGAAGAAATCTAATGGCCTACACATAGATCTTGTTTTATTCCAGCGTCATGCTGGAACAGTTTCGGACCTCTTAGTTTCAGTAGAGGAGAAACTATGATGCTGGGGCATACAAACGTTATATGCAATTCTGTGATTTCCAACTTTGTAGCTGCAGTTCGGGTGAAGAATAAATGGGTGTGTTGAGTGTTAAGCATAAACCTTTGACCATAAAGTGTATATCAGGCATTGAGTGTATTTCTGTGATGTTTTGTTCTGGCATTTTCTTCTACATTCCTAAATCGTACACTCACCGCAGGACATTGTTTGTAGTGTCTATAAAGTATAAATGTTGGAGCTGAATAGTCAGTGCAATAAACAATGACAGTTTAAAGATTTCTTTGTAAGTGTGAACAAGAACTAATTTTTTAGGTTTTATAAGGACAAGCAAAGACTTTTGAGCAAATATTATCTCAATATTTTTCCTGCATTTTCACCACTGCCCTTTGTGGTGGTGGTGTTTTGATACTAATACTAAAGCTGTGATTCTTGTAGACAAGGTTATTATAGCGTAACATCTTTATACAGTGGAAGCTTTCTCTCTCTCTCTCTCTCTCTCTCTCACACTCACACTCACACACACACACACACACACACACACACACACACACATACAAAGGGGTGGTAAACTGTTAAAAAAAAAAAAAAAAAAAGTAAATGCAGCCAACCATGAATTGATGATTTGATATCTGCTTCATCCCCAGGAGGTAAGGCTTGTGTTTTCTTTGTTTGTTTTTAACCGTATTATAAAATGCTGCAGAATATCCAAGTTGCCTCAGATATCAGATTTGGATATTCATGGCGAGCGGCACTGCACGTCCCCAGAGCTTCTTTTCTCATACTGTGCAGTGCATTAAAGGCCGTACCTTAGAGATTCATTTAGCAGTAAAAACGCTCAACTGTCCTACTGGGCCTGTGATTTTTACACACTGATCCTGGATCAGCAACCTGCTGTGAGCCTCTCAAAGTGGTTTCTGGATGCCTTCCATCTTCATCACCTTACAATAAAACGCAGGAAAACCACCTTCATAGTAAGAGGAGATGATGTTCAGGGAGGATGGATAAAATTTTTGATTGAGGCAGACTTAAAGAAAATCTGCACAGATCCTTTGTTCAACACAATACCCCTCGGGAGATTTTTTTATGGTATGAAGAGGAGAAATAGGATTGACAATGCTCTAAATAAAGAGGCTTGATTTAAAAAACGGTTCTGCATAAATTCCCTAAATATATATAATGTTCCCTTTACCCCAAATATAATTAATCAGACATGACATGGTTAGACTCTGTTGTTTACTTATGTGTACTTTAAATGTAATGTAACTAACAAGCAATATAAGACTTTATAATCTTAACAATTTATAAATACATTCCCAAATCTTCATATAATTTGAACATTATATTTATATACATTTGAATGTACAGAATTAAAATATTTGTAACCAAATAGTTTTGTAAGATGCTGTCCGTGTTTACAAATTTAAGTTAATTTTATCCCTAAAACGTTCAGTTTTCTGCATTGCATTGTCATATTAATGGGTTAATGCTAAACTGTGGTAACAACAGTTAAAGTAAGTCTACATGCTTAACCACAGCAGCAAGGCAGCAAGTGTGCTTGACATAAATACTAAATGTAGTTTGTGGCAGAGACTTTGCTAATTGCTGGCGCCTGTGCAAAATAAATTGAGCACCAGCATGCCATGGGTCACCAATTACCCTATGGTCACACTAGTAAGAGACACAGGAACAAGTAACCGTTCATTTTCTATGTGCAATACAGAACTGCAATATCAATGACCGTACAAGCAACAGCACAGCAAGACAATTTTCTTGTAGCAAATAGGTGTGATTTGGTAAAAATCTTAACTGTTTAACTTTTAACCTGTTATGCATCTTCAGATCAATCATACACTGTGTGTGCAGTTTGGTTTCTTCAGCTGCCCACTTATGACTTTAGTTTTTACCTGCAGTTACTGTAGGTTTCCTTTACAGTTTGAAGCTCAAAAATGGAACCTGGCTTCAACTTTTTTGTCATATACGACGTTACATTAAAGATTTGTGAGATTATGTGTGATAACATGAGTAGTAGCTAATGCCGGTAATTTCTTTATTATTTCAATAACTAATTGTAAAATTAATAAGGACCTCATTTAATTTGTGTTCAACAAGAAGACCGCTGGAATTCACATGTGAGTCCTACTTTGGCTGCCATTGTCTCTTCAAAGACCAGTACAGTGGTACCTCTGAATACGAATGCCCTGAATAACGTATAATTCAGAATACAAATCGAAATTCCTAAAAACTTTCCTATCGGTTTACGCCTAAAAATTCAGAATAGGAATCATCCGAATCTCACAGGCAAATTTTTTTTTACGGAAGTTGAAAAAGGCGAAAGTAGTAAAAGCAGTGAAACGAAGCAAAGTGTATCAAAAAAGAGAAAAATAAGGGATAACGGTGATTCGGGTGACAGTCTGCCCAAATTCATAGTGGAAGGAGATTAGTCTCCTTCCAAACAATAATTCTCCATCTTTCTTCTCCGAACGTCATTTGAATCATGCCAGCATTCACTCTTCTCAAAGGTAAAGTACCCAGTAAAGATAATTTTTTCTCCTTTTAGATGTTAAGGCACCATTATCAAATGCTAAATACTGAATAATATTAGTGCTTAATGGTTGTATTTTTTTATTACGAATTATCCCACTTTACAATATTCCTTGTGGGCAAATTGGTATCGGTATATTATATATATCGAATATTTTGTGTATCTACATATACCTTACTGTACATTCTGCCTACTATTTCACATTCGTGTATGTGTGTATATATATACATATATACAGTACAGACCAAAAGTTTGGACACACCTTCTCATTCAAAGAGTTTTCTCTTTAACACATGTGGAATTATATACATAACAAAAAAGTGTGAAACAACTGAAAATATGTCATATTGTAGGTTCTTCAAAGTAGCCACCTTTTGCTTAGATTACTGCTTTGCACACTCTTGGCATTCTCTTGATGCCTACTTTGAAGAACCTACAATATGACATATTTTCAGTTCACTTTTTTGTTATGTATATAATTCCACATGTGTTAATTCATAGTTTTGATGCCTTCAGTGTGACTCTACAATTTTCATAGTCATGAAAATAAAAAAAACTCTTTGAATGAGCAGGTGTGTCCAAACTTTTGGTCTGTACTGTGTGTGTGTGTGTGTGTGTGTGTGTGTGTGTGTGTGTGTATATGTGTATATATATATATATATTTATTAGTGGCCTTGTTTATTCATCTTGCACATTTTCTAATGCTATAACATGAACCTTCTACTTGTTGTTCCTTTACAACAGTGTCTGCACATTTATTCCCAATGCCATAGCCTCAGAACCATTTACCTGTACTTCTCAACAATCTCCACACATCTCTGCATTGCTATAGCCTTTATATTTATTCACTGTACATATGTTTACATACATACGTATATATTACATGCTGTACATATGCTACATATTCATCTGCACAATTTGCATGATTGCTACTATTTGCACTTCTGCTAGATGCCAAACTGCATTCATTGCTGTGTACCTGTACTATGCAATGACAAAGTTGTATCTATCTAATCTGTATCTATCTATTAGTTGCTGTATGAGGTACTACTGTATTAGCACAGATTGAATCAAGTTTTAAGGGGATTGGAGCCAAGTCATGATTGAGTCCAAATAAATGCAAGACAGGGTCAAGATTGAGACAGAGACAAAGTCCTTGTTTCAACTATTTGGCAACATTTAGTGTTTCTTTGACAAACTAACCCTAGTTCATGTGAAAAGACAATAAACTCCAGTGCCATATTTGTTGCGAGCAATGACCAAAACCATGTTTGACGAGACCAGAGCTCAAGACTAAAATGCATCCTAGTACCAGACCAGACCCAGTCCAAGAACTGACCAACAACTCTAGCTACTACATTTCATCATTTCAACTAGAAAAAGTTTGGTTTCTCTTGTTTGCTTGGTTAAGATGAGGCCATAACTATTATCATTTCTGCATTCTAACATTTCCTATATAGCACATATTATTAAATTCTAAATATTTGATATTGTATTTATTGAGTCATTTCTTTGCTCAGTCTGTATTTAGGAAGGAAGTTTCTGTAGAACCCTCCAGTAAAATGTAATGCTATTTGCAGGAGGGTGAGATGCATACTTATTTCCTCCACCTTTACCATTTTTACATTAAAAATGAATGTCACATATGAGCATATTATTACACCGAGAGGCCAACTAGGGCGTCTGCTGATCATTATTGCACTGCTTTTATGATGTACTTGTGTTTATCAATATTTAATGAGGTTGTGTTGATTTTGAAATCTCGACTCATTTATATGTCAGCCTGCTGTTTGATCGTGACCAATGAATTAGTCTGACTGCAAGGCGAATTATGTTGCCTAGCATTTTTCATTGTCAGGTATGGGGACATTTAGTGACTCTCAGCCATGTGGGTACAAATGAATGCCTTTAGTCAGATGTTCTCATGTGTATGCACTGAATATAGAGTATGCATCTCAGGAAACACCAATATTAAACTGCCATTAAATTATTTGTCAGATTGTCTTGTCTGAGGACGACACAATGCAGTACTAGTACAAATTGTAGGATTGTCTTTTTTCAAGAAGGGCACAATGCAGTGCTCATATAAATGCTTCCAATATAAATGCTTTCAAAATAAGGAGCTTTAGATGACATCTGTCCTCATGCTGTCTTCATTATGTCCTTTTTTTTTGGGACTAGCTTTATTTTGAGAGCACAAATGCTTCCTCAGTAATGTTGTTGCATAGAAATCCAGTACACAATCCTTTTGTTTGTCTAAAAAAGTTTAAATAAAACCCAACAAAAATTTATTAGTGAAGGTTTTTTTTTTTTTATAAAGCTGAGAGATTAAATGGACTGTGCTGGAGGATGAACAAAATTCTTCCAAAGTATATTCTCTTAGATGTTTGATGATGGTGTTGTTTTTAGGAATCTCCAATATAAGTGTTCAGTTGGGCATCTGTTATCTAGACACTGTGAAGACTAACTTATTGTAGGTCAGCAGTATCAGTAAAATCAATTTTGTACAGCTACACGGCAATAATCAGCTGAACTTTAAACACCGTCTGTACAGCCTGAAATGCAATTAAATTCTAAAGGTAATGACTTAATCCATTATGGGCAGATTATCACATAACAGGTTTGGTATGCAGCCCTAAAATGTACTAATGTGCTCCTCTACAGACAGATGTACAGAATATATCTAATTATAATCAAGCTATTGCGTAATGGTGTGGTCACAATGTAATAAATTGCATTTCTGGCAGGATTTTTTTTAAGCAGTAATGTTTGTAACAGCCTAAAGTATAATAATTATATTATAGGCTGGTTATTACATAATATGTTTCGTATAGAGGCCCAAATGTAATAAAGCGCAAAAAGGATCATAACTTCTTCTTATGACTTTCAAAGCTTTGCTCATATACCTCTCCTAATATTGTGCTCATGATGTGCAAACATTGACAGACTCAGAGCAGAACAGGACTCCTTGGCTGCATTGGAGGAATTCTGTCTGAGACATTGCCAAATCAGAGTGAAAGCTAACAGTGAAATTAAAAGTGCCATTTAAAATGAAATTAGCTTTCCTCAAGTGGAATAGAAATGTAAATATTGTATGAATGACTGTTGGCACAAGGGTTATTCTTCATTGATCACAATATCAAGCCATTTGGTGCATTTAACATGAAATATTGTGCTATTTGTACACATCGATCAGCAGTAACATTGAATATATATATATATATATATATATATATATATATATATATATATATATATATATATATATATATATATATATACACACACACACACACACACACACACACACACACACACACACACACACACACACACACACCGTGGAACCCAGTTATGTTGCCGGCCTAGGGGACGCCAAAAAAGCATCGAGATAAACGAAAACCAATATGGCGGCAATATATTAACGTGCTTGAAATTTCTTTATATACATGATGTGCGTTATTAAATGAGAATGTGCATGTACGTGTTTTTGGAGGTTTTTTTACACAACAATCGTTGCCGCGATTTGTTTGATTGGTCATGCGGATCGAGATAACCTGTAATGCGGATAAGGAGGCGGAAGCCGAAGTAAACGCAAACAAAGTTTATTGAGAATACTCAGGAGATAATCCACCAATACTTGTAGCGAAGCAGTAATATTCAGTGGTGCGCTCCGGGATCGCGGTCCACCAAGTTCTGTGAAAGCAGAGACAGTTCGTGTAGAGAATCCACGGATCCGCGCTATGGAAAGCGCAGCGCTGGGCAGCAACGGATAAACGTGGTGCAGACAGCGTGTACATGGAAAACAGCAGGATCGGGGTAATCCGGGGTGCCGTTGACAGAAGGCGGAGTCCGAGAAGAAGGGTACATAGCGAGATCCGTATACGCGATCACATAGACCGACATGAACCAACACATAGGATCATGCACAAACAATAAAGACCGCGAGTGTGTGGAGGTAAGGGGCTTAAATAGGAGATGGGATGAGTGAGTGAATGAGAGTCAGGTGTGATCAGCATGACTGCGGGGCACGCACAGAAGAAGAAGCAGGGTGGTTCAGGGAATGCCGCCCCCCCCCCCCCCCCCCCACTGTGTGTGTGTGTGTATATATGTATGTGTGTATATATATATATATATATATATATATATATTACACAGTGAGGAAAATAAGTATTTGAAAACCCTGCTATTTTGCAAGTTCTCCCACTTAGAAATCATGGAGGGATCTGAAATTGTCATCGTAGGTGCATGTCCACTGTGAGAGACATAATCTAAAAAAAAAAATCCAGAAATCACAATATATGATTTTTAAACTATTTATTTGTATGATACAGCTGCAAATAAGTATTTAAACACCTGTCTATCAGCTAGAATTCTGACCCTTAAAGACCTGTTAGTCTGCCTTTGAAACACGGAGTTGGGAAACACGGAGTTGGAGCTCCCTCCAAATATTCTCAATTGGGTTTAGGTCTGGAGACTGGCTAGGCCATGCCAGAACCTTGTTATGCTTCTTACAGAGCCACTCCTTGGTTATCCTGGCTGTGTGCTTCGGATCATTGTCATGTTGGAAGCCTCGACCCATCTTCAATGCTCTAACTGAGGGAAGGAGGTTGTTCCCCACAATCTCGCAATACATGGCCCCGGTCATCCTCTCCTTAATACAGTGCAGTCGCCCTGTCCCATGTGCAGAAAAACACCCCCAAAGCATGATGCTACCACCCCCATGCTTCACAGTAGGGATGGTGTTCTTGGAGTGGTACTCATCATTCTTCTTCCTCCAAACACGTTTAGTGGAATTATGACCCAAAAGTTTAATTTTGGTTTCATCTGACCACATGACTTTCTCCCATGACTCCTCTGGATCATCCAAATGGTCATTGGCAAACTTAAGACGTGTCTGGACATGTGCTGGTTTAAGCAGGAGAACCTTCCGTGCCATGCATGATTTCAAACCATGACGTCTTAGTGTATTACCAACAGTAACCTTGGAACGGTGGTCCCAGCTTTTTTCAGGTCATTGACCAGATCCTCCTGTGTAGTTCTGGGCTGATTTCTCACCTTCCTTAGGATCATTGAGACCCCACGAGGTGAGATCTTGCATGGAGCCCCAGTCCGAGGGAGATTGACAGTCATGTTTAGCTTCTTCTATTTTCTAATGATTGCTCCAACAGTGGATTTTTTTTTTACCAAGCTGCTTGGCAATTTCCCTGTAGCCCTTTCCAGCCTTGTGGAGGTGTACACTTTTGTCTCTAGTGTCTTTGGACAGCTCTTTGGTCTTGGCCATGTTAGTAGTTGGATTCTTACTGATTGTATGGGGTGGACAGGTGTCTTTATGCAGCTAATGACCTCAAACAGGTTCATCTAATTTAGGATAATAAATGTAGTGGAGGTGGACATTTTAAAGGCAGACTAACAGGTCTTTAAGGGGTCAGAATTCTAGCTGATAGACAGGTGTTCAAATACTTATTTGCAGCTGTATCATACAAATAAATAGTTTAAAAATGATATATTTTGATTTCTGGATTTTTTTTTTTTTAGATTATGTCTCTCACAGTGGACATGCACCTACGATGACAATTTCAGACCCCTCCATGATTTCTAAGTGGGAGAACTTGCAAAATAGCAGGGTGTTCAAATACTTATTTTCCTCACTGTATTTTCTGAAGATATGATCTACTTAACTGTACTTATTTCAGCATACTTTAACAAATGTCTTTGTTCATTCCATCGTTCATTCATTCACTTCCTCAATATGCAGAATTGTCAGGAATTTCTCC
This sequence comes from Silurus meridionalis, assembly GCF_014805685.1. Taxonomy (NCBI): domain Eukaryota; kingdom Metazoa; phylum Chordata; class Actinopteri; order Siluriformes; family Siluridae; genus Silurus; species Silurus meridionalis. The sequence goes on from NC_060892.1 coordinate 9,263,993, forward strand.
TTTAAAGAGAAATTATTGAACTTGACATAAAATGCTAAAGAATTCATAGCTGAAGCATTAGCTTCTTCCTGGTTAGCAGCTAAGGCTAGCACTATAGTTTCTTTAGCATTTTCATACATGCACAAAAACAATTTTTTTCCCAGTAAGTGTGAATAGCCACAGTGACACTGTGCTAACTCTAGGTACTTTTTTTTTATCCCTGTGGCATTGTTGTATATGTTTTCACATATGTCTGTGTATATATGATAAAGTGAAGAGCCAGTTCTCATGCAATTGATAAAGTTTACCTGGTCTGATGAATCATGTGGATGGTCAGGAATGAGATCTCTATTTGCCTGTGGAAAACATTGGTCAGGATGCCCTTTGGTAAGAAGGCATGCTTGTGGAAACAGTATAATGCTCTGACGATGTTCTACCAAGAAACCTGGCATTCCTGTGATTTTACTTTTACTAGCGGTCAACCAATTAATCGGTTTTGCCTATTTATCAGCACAGATAGTTGATTGCTGGAACTATTGAATATTGGCAAAAGAGAATACCGTTTTTCCGGCTTCCGGTCCGCTGCTATTACGAGAGCGGCTTTGGAGTTTGAATCACTGATGCCACTTGCTGTTTGTTTTTACACTCGAGACTGCGTGCTGCACATTCGCACACGGTGCATGGAGAGAGCTATGTTTTATTTATAATTTATTAATTGTATTATATTTATTAATATATAGGGTCCCCTGGTGGTCTAGTGGTTAAGATGCAGCGCTCTCACCGCTGCGACCCGGGTTCGATTCCCGATCAGGGAACCATCCCCAGCCACTCTCAGTGCCGGTCCCAAGCCCGGATAAATTGGGGAGGGTTGCGTTAGGAAGGGCATCCAGCGTAAAACATGTGCCAAATCAAAACATGCGGAGGATCCGCTGTGGCGACCCCTAACGGGAGAAGCCGAAAGAAAGTTTATATTTATTAATATATAAATATGTATGATTAGGTACTTCAATTTTTTTTGTAATAGTTTAGTACTATTTTACATGGAGTGTTATGTTCATTTGTTTTTATCCAGTATCCATTTAAAAAAATATTGGTTGATTTAATCGGTTATCGGCAAGTACAATCCAAATTGGCTATTGGTAAAATCCATCGGTCAACCTCTTATTTTTACGTTACACCTATCTAAACATTGGTTTATACCCAGTGTGCCCTTCATTACACTGGCATAGAATTGTTCAGGAATGGTTTGAGGGACCATAAAGAGTGCAGGTGTTGACTCCAGATTCTCTAGGTCTCAATCCAATTGAGCATCTGTGGGAATGTGTTTGACAAACATATTCAATGCAGTTTACAGAACTTAAAGGATCTGATACTAATGTCTTGTGCCACAAATGACAGTCCTTCATAAGTCTTGTGGTTATTTTGTTGGTCCAAGGTGGACCTATACAGTATTCAGCAGGTAGTTTTGATGGTATGGCTAATTGTTGCATTTCGTGCTATAAAACTAATCAATGGCTTTTTTTTTTGACCAGATATTGTGTTTAGTCATATTTCACTAAATTATTTACACCCACTTGCCAAGCTACAATCACACAAGCACATAATTCTATTGAACTGCCATTAGATTATCATTTGTCAAGCTACCATTCATAATAGTTTGTAGATTCCCTTGAAAGAAATTGGTCAGGCATGTTAATATTGTCATTACAATACGTTTCCCCAGACTGCAGATGGCTTTATAAAATTGCAAACAACTACTCCAAAGTGATCATCCTAATAAGTTCCAAAAGTTCCTCTTGCCAATATGGTCAGAATTAAAATTAATTATCAGACATTTGGAGTTATGCTACAATAAACAATTGCATCCTTCAGCTTATATTCATTGTTCAGGTATTAGAATCCTCATGGTAGTGCATTTGTTTCATTAACTTGATTGTATATGAAAGCATTTACTTCCCAATAGCATATTAAATCTATATAAACTAGTGAAGAAACAGATGAAGAATACTAAAGCTTTTACCCTTCTTTCCAACCCTCATACAGGTGGCCTCGACCTGATCCTGATGCCCGGACTGGGCTTTGATAAAAATGGCAATCGCTTGGGGAGAGGTAAAGGCTTCTACGACTTGTACCTTCAGCGCTGCATGAGGCACCTTAAAGGCAAACCTTACACCATCGCACTGGCCTTCAAAGAGCAGCTGTGTGAACAGGTTCCTGTGGACGACAGTGACATACTTATTGATGAAGTTCTCTATGAGGACGTTTAAGTAGGGGAAAAAATGTATTTCAAACCCCAGTTTACTCTGTATAATTCACAGAAATCAACAAAGGGGTAAACATAAGTGGCTTAAGTAAATGCAGCTTTTTTTCCATGACCTCACCCAAATAAAATCCAACTAACTGCTTTTGGTTAAGTTAATAATTAAATGATGGAACATTTATATATGTTGTGAAATGGAAAATGATGCCTCTAAATCTCAATATAATCACCAATCCCTGTTCAGTGGTTCTGTTATGATTTAGTGCTGCTTTAGTGCATTTTGGTGCAAGTGCAAGTTGTCCAGTTTAGTATCGAGGATGGGCGGGCATGCCCATTTCACATGTGGTGATAGACTGCGTATAGACCAAGAGAGGGACGTAAAGGAAAAGAATACCATTTGCTACCATTTTTATACCAATACTGTAGTAATGCATCTGGTAAAAGACATCACTATTATGAAAAGATCAATTCCCATTCCTCATAATTTTCCCCAAGTGCACACTGCTTTAGTATATCATAAATATTGTGACTATGCAAAAGATTTCTTATTCTAAACTAAACAAAAATGTATCAATCAGGTCAACTGTCTATGTCCTCATTTTTAACCAAACTATACATAAATCCATGCTATGCATTCAAGGTAAATGCTCTTGCAGCACATCATATTAAAGCTAAGCGCTTGACAGGCAGTTTAAAATGGTGCTAATATGAAACAATGTGATGGACAAGCCAAAGCAAATTCTTTTTCTTTACATTGCATCTTTTGAGTAAATTGGATTTGGATATGTGCTTTACATTAAATTCATTCATTATCTTTGTTACACCCCATCGGCGTTACACCCCATCGGCTCATTGCATTGCTTTAGAATTCCTTTCGAAATATGGTTGTAAAATGTTTCTGAAAACAGTATGCAATAAATTGTGTGTGGGGATGAGTGCAAGTGTATTTAGAGGTGCATCTTGATAAATTAGTATATCATTGAAATTTCTTGGATACAGCACTCTGTAAACAGCAGCTTCTTTAGTGATTACCTTTTGTGTCTTACCCTCTATGTGCAGGGTGTCAATGACTGTCTTCTGGACAACTGTTAAGTCAGCAGTCTTTCCCCATTATTGTGTAGCCTTAACCACACGAGACACCATTTAAAGGCTCAGGAAACCTTTTCAGGTGTTTGGATTTAATTAGCTGAATAGAGTGCGACACCACGAGTCTCCAATATTGAATTTTTTCACAATATTCAAATTTTCTGAGATACTGAATTTTGGGTTTTAATTGGCTGTAAGCCATAATCATCCAAATTAAAAGAAATAAACACATATATCAGTCTGTGTGTGATTAAATCTAGATAATATTTTTAATTATAATTATATTTAATTATATTTGAATATATTGAGATGCACCTGTATATTGTATGATTTCGTGTTTGTGAAAGTTAAATGCTGTGTGTGCTTTCATTTTCTTTTAGAGGCTTTTGGTATGGATGGAGTTATATTGAAGTGCAGACAAAGAATTAATCAGCTGTGCTAATAATTATGTCGGAGTGTGTGGAAGGGTAGGGGTATAAATAAAAGATATGAGCATATTAGAAATATGGAAACATTTATTTTACATTTACAAAGATATATCTGTTGGGGGGTATAAGCCAGAAAATAATTGTAGTACTCTTTAATTAAAACTTATAATTTTAATGTTTACAATTACATTTAATCAAAATATGACTTTTTAAGTCAAGTACATAAAATAGGGATATTCGAATGTATTAATCCTAACGGAAATTAAAGGTTAAAGGAAGATTATTCTTTCATTGCTTAGGCATTCCAGTTTGGATTATTATGAGTTCTTTGTTTCAATTGACTACATTATAATAAAAAAAAATCTCCAGTGCGAGAAACATTACGCATGTTATGTCTCTTTCTAATCAGACTTTGTGTTCTAGTGACAGACAGGCTTTGATTTGCCAAACAAATGACAGCCTTGACAAAATGGCACAAGAGCTGTTTGTATGATTAGTGGGGTGTCACCAGATCTGCTGTAAAAACCAAGCCAATGGCTTTGTCCCAATATCACAAAGCCTCCACCACTATATCACTTCGTCCCTGCTTAGTGCAGATTTATACTTCTGTGTTGAAGCACATTTGTGCGCCTGCTTTTCAAAAATACTATTGTTCCAAATACATCTCAGATGTGCAAAGAATATAAATGTATTTTATTTCATCCAGGATGTTGCATTTTTGAAAAGCTAAAAACGTACTGGCAATTCACAACTCCTTTTTGAAAGAGTAGCCTCTTAAAATCTAATGCATAATAGCATGCAAAAGAAACCGATGAAAAACACTTTCTAAAAATATCACTTTAGACCGTGTCGCTCTGTTAGTTTCTTCAGCTGCTGTCTTTTTTAATAAATTGTCTCCTCTGTGATAAAGCTCCTGCATTAGATTTTTATAAATCCAGCAATGGTTTTGTCCCCGGCATCCAGAACCTGCCTGGACGATGAAAAGGACACAGGTGTATTCTTGCCCCAGTGCACAGTTAGATGCTTAGAGGGCAAAAATTCCTCCAAGCATCAGCTTTATAGATTAGCAGGATATGGTGAGATTTTATGGGGGCCACCAAGTCTCCAAATCTGTAATGAGTCAACACTTTAATCCGAAACATTTTTTGGAATGTGTGCCAAGAGAAAATCTTTCATTTTATCTTACCGCAAAACCAGAAGGTTACTAAACAATACTGGACTTTTGCCCAGAACCCGGTTGTATGGTCAGATAAAACTGATATATAAAGAATTTTGTAATAATAACAAACACAATGTTTTGTGGAAAGTGGAATTACTAAGTGGATAAGATGTTGGACTTCTGACCAGAATGTCAGGGTTTTAAATCCCAACACCACCAAGCTTCCACTGCTGGGCCCTTGATCATGGCCCCTAAGCCTCAATTGCTCCGCTGTATAACTGAGATAACTGTCACTTTGAAAAAGAGCCTCTGCCAAAGCCATAAATGTAAAGTTTTGGCATAAACAAGAATGATAGTTATATAGAAAAAAGTTAATCCAAATTGTTGAGCGTGGATATGTGATTTTTTTTGTCCACTAAAGGCACTGAGGACCTTGACACCATGAACTCGATGATAGAGCAGGAAATTTTCAAATGTAAAACAATAATAATAATAACCTACAGTATATATTTTATAATATTGTTTAACTAAAATAAATGTCACAATAGTGAATATTTCAGAAATGTCCCCACTGTGGGACAAATAAAGGTATATCTTATTTAAGGTGGCAGTAGAAGCAGTAACTGAGATAGAGGGCAGTAGCAAATTTTTGCCTTTGTAACTACAATTGTTAATGAGCTTCAGGTTTTTTTTTTCTAATTTATGCCACACTTTTAAGGTTTTCATTTGATTCACCCTCGTAAATGGTATTTATCCTGCTCCTGCCAAGCTGCGACTGCATCCAAATCCAAACAAAGATGGTTCAGCGACCATGCATCATGAATCATGCTTTTCACATCTAAAATCTCAGACACAACTTAACTTAACATGGTATACGTTTGATGAGTTTTTCAAATTCCTTGCTCTCATTAAGCATTATAAGATGACTGTGCAGTAATGTTGGCAAAGACAGTCACACAAAATACTTAATGCGGGGGTGCCAATAATTACATTTTAGTCAAAGGTTACATGGATAAAGTGGTTACTAAAGATGAATCAATAAATTGAGAAAGGTTAGATTTCTCTAAAATTAGGCACAGATATTTTATCATAACCTTTTTTACTCGTCTTTACCGAGAGTGCACATAATTCTGGAGCCGACTGTATTCATGTGAGGAAATAAAGGATGAGAAGGGTGATTTAAACACTGTGCTAAATGAAGCGAGAGGCTTGGTTCTGCTTGTAATTGCACTCTGAGCCATGCAGATTGTTTCTGCTGGCGCCAGACGAGCAATTAAAATCAGACTGTACAGGGAAAATAGGACAAAAGACTGGACAGGCACACTGCCAGATAGGAGCATCAGACCTTACTTTTCAGGCATTGTGTTTAATTTTGTTTTTCAAAGGGAAGTGAGGAAGAAATTGCTGCACTGCTTCTTTCCCTGTTTTTCACAGTTCTTGCTCCTGACCGAGATGCTTGATGCAAAAATAAAAGAAGCCACTACACTGTGATTGCGCTTTGTAACAAGTTATTGTCATCTGCGTTTATTGAGAATCGATTGCTTTTCTTAAGCATCTGTTTTTTTTTTGTTGTTGTTTAATCAGTGGCCTTCTTGCTCATTGTGTGATTAAACCCAGCAGTTGAGATGTCACCAGGAAAAATAAGTAAGAGAAGCGTTGCTCAGTGGAATAGTGATTATATATAATACCATTTAAATTGATGGCAAGATTTTCTAATATCTTAATTTGGACATTAATATAATTACAGTTTTATTGTATAGCATTCTATGGGCTCAAAATTTCTACAGTTGTTTTTTGGCACCCGATTTGTGCCCTTTTTTTAAATTGACATTCCACACTTAGTCTCTCTTTGCTGTTCTAAAAACTTCCAGTCTCCTTTGGAAGAACTTCCTCTAGACTTTAGAGTGTGGTTGTGGAGATTTGTGATCATTCAGCAACAACGGTGTTAGTAAAGTCAGCTACTGAGGTAGGGTGATATGGGGTGCAGTCAGTGTTCCAATTTATCCCAATGGTGTTCAACAGGGTTGAGAGTACAATAGTGGGCCACTTAAAATCTTCCACTTCACCCCATGTAAACTATATCTTCATCTAGCTAGTCTTTTGCACGGAGCATTGTAATGCTTGCACAGGTTTTAGTGTACTAGTTTAAATAAATGGAAAAATTTATGTTTCCACATCCATAGACATCCTATACAATTGTGTGTTTGCGGGAACAGTTTGGGGAAAAACCGCATATTTATTGCTAGTGTATACTTTTTTCTAATGTGGTCTCTTATGTGGTATTTTGCTTAATTAAAAAAAATAGCTGTTGAAATATATCCAGATAATGTACAGTTGCTAACAATTTAATAGGAATATTTATATACCTGGTTTTATATATATATATATATATATATATATATATATATATATATATATATATATATATATATATATATATATATATATATATATATACAAGGTTCTGAGCTCCACTTAATGTTCACAGCAAACATAAAAAATGTGATTGTGATGACTTTTATGGTTGTTGATTCCAGAGGGGCTTGGTTAAGGTTTTAAGTAACTGCTGATTTCTTGTGATTTTAACACAAGCGTTAACACAGAATGACACACACACATTATTTAGTGAGTTCCAGTTCTATGGGTGGAAAAGCTTGTGGATGGGAGAGAGGTCACAGAAGAATTGCTCGACTGAGTTCAGTTTAAGCTGATAGGAAATCAACGGTAACTCATTCAACTGTTGTAAAAACGAACAAATCTTCTCACAACACATCAAAAGCTGAGGCAAAAACCTGATACTTTGTGCATACCTAGATGTTATGGTCATGTGGCTTACTAATGAGCTAAATGCAACTTGGTTATAAAGGTCAAAACGATGAGTTTGTAATAAAAAAAATAAGGTGTATATATTACACTTGGAATGGTTGGTGCGATTTAAACAGAGGCCGCATGTCAATGATAATAAATCATATAGACGTCCTCCTCCTCCAGCAATGTTACTTAGCAGACACTCCTAATCCTTTCTCATCTAAATAATAATTTACACTCCAGAAAACACAGACACGTAGAATAATGGAGAAACAACATTTCTTGCATCATGCTTGTTAATATGCAGACTATTTTTAGGCCCCTGTTATTTAAAAAAAAAGAGTAAATAAGTCATTAAGTCTCAAATTAAGTTGCCTCCCACACAATGTTGATACAGCACAGCAGAAGCTTTCCTGCACTCGGCCCTCCGTTGATCATTTCAACTGCGTTTTTTTTTTTTTTTGCTTCATCAGAACCAGTAGGACTCTAGAAATGATTAATTAGGAAAAAGCGCTCAGGGTGCCAACTACCAGCACGGGCGCTCATTATAAGGCATTAATAAGGAGACGCGCTGCCGCATGCTGGATGTGACAGGTGGAGCCAGATGACGCAGGCTTTGCCTGAGCAGCCATAAGGCGAGTTATCTTCTATAATAACCCCCTAATTTATCACTTCCCCAAGCCTTTATTGAGAATCAGGCCAGTGTTTTTTCTTCAGATGTACATGAGAAATGCTTTCTAATAATTGTTTCAGTTTTTATTGCCCGTGGAGATGTCAGAAAAGTCAACATGGGGGACTCTTAGGCTTTGTTTGATCTAAAATTGATACTGCGAGTAGTGAGTTAACTCTTGGCTACACCATTGGCTACACCTTGTGGTCAAGTGACCTTGGTGTTATGCTCACTGCACTCATTTGCCAAAGTGAACTACTGAGAAGTGATTTGTCAATATAAAGAATTAGGTGTCATTCAGCACTTTTGCCTGCTCTTGGCATCAACGATGAACATGTAGGGCGGTGTCAAATAAATGTGCAAGAGACATTGGATATATGAAGACAAAGCAACAGAGAAGTTATGTTAGGAGCACTTTCAAACACAGCAGATTTTGATATTTTGACTTTCCCAGTTACAAGAATATCTTATGAAACCTTTCCCACAAGACAAATGAAAAAAACAATGGTTATTTTTAGTCAATGTATTAGCAGCTGTACAGCAAAAATAACACAAGACTGCATTTGCTTGTGACAAAAAACCCACAACCCTTTAAAAAACTTAGAAAACATAATTGTTTTTTAAAATTACGTATTCATTTCTTATCGCCTACATTCCCCTGCAGGACTAAATTCAATTCCATCACAGTTAAAAAACAGAAATAAACTGATGGTGTGACTGGATAGAGCCATGAGTAATAGTGTAATAACCGAAGTGTAAAGTGGCATCGTGCTTGTAAAGGTGACTAATGAAGGATTCGGGACGGTGCTCTGCACGGCATTGTGGAGCACGCAGGCAATAGCCTCTCACTCGACATAGCCATTTGTTTTGTTGCTTGTAAACAGGTTCCCTTATTCCAGTGACGATGAGTAAAATAAAGCCCAGACCTAGCTTTCAAATGCCATTCTTTTCTGCCATCTCTCTACCATAGGCAATGGGACATAAACCATTTTCTTGTTAATGACTGTATGCCTCTAGGTTGCGATCAAGCTCAGGTTCTGGGTTGAATCATAGACAAGGGTGAAGATGTTTTGGAGGCAAGCCCCAAAGACTTTATTTGGGTGGACATCTAGGGAGGGTCAAAATACTAATTTGCATCCATGGAAAATAGGAATGTGGCTACACCTACTGTAAATGTACGTCTGTATGTTTTCCTTGCATCTGCAACCTTCTTTCTGTCTGCAACTGACCACACCAGCACCACACCAAGTGCCTCCACAAACACTAATATCAATGTAAACCTCACACTCTTATCTCATATGAGTTACATTAACACAATCAATATCACAAGGACTACTATATTACAACCCTGCACCCTAAGACCTATTTGGGAAATATTATTATTTGCACTGCCTCATTTTTACATACCCATGCACAAAATACTCTACTCCAACTAGGCTATAATGAGCAGTTTACCAAGTTGTTTAGTTTTACATCCATACTAAGGAAGTATTATAGCATAGATCTTTTTCATAGAGCAGACATTAATCTACAGTACAAACATCCCATTTACAGCTCAATTTTAATTAACATTACAGAAATCCATATCCTTTTGCACAAATCTCTTGTGTACTCAGTTTGAGAATTACAGGCGATTGAGCCAGGATTTGAAAACATTGCAGCCTTAAAGCTAACAAGCTAAAGCCACACAGAATAAGAAACCATTGCACTGTGCCAGTATGGATGCCCAGAAGGTAAGAGTCCGGTGCCAGGTGAGGAGTGAAGCCCAGCATGGGTTTTGTGGCACTTAGCATGGGGCTTTCATGGTCTGACTTCACACTGGCATACAGCAGATTCACTTTTGCCAAAAGAGCAAAATGGTGGTCCAGCTTCTCCACTAGAACAGACCCACACAAAGAGACACATGATGCAGCTTGCAGATGGTGTATTGTCAAAGCTAAAGTGAAGTTACAACAAAGGACAAAAAAAGTGAAATGCTGAGATTACAAAGTGAACACATACGGAGTTTAGCTACAGTATGTACAGTTATCTAAAATCACAAGAGTTTTATATTTGGATTGCATGTCTGTTTATTTCATATTAGGCTTGTCACTTCAGTGAAACATGTCAGCATGTTGAGAGGCGTTTGCGAAACACTGCTGGTAACAGCTAAATCTTTATTTATGGTTAATGTACTTTATATTTGGGGTGCTCCGATCAGGTACAGATCACTGGAAGCTGTATTGATTGATACCGATCACTGATTAAAGGGTCTATTTAAAGCCTTCTATTTAACTATCTATCTATCTATCTATCTATCTATCTATCTATCTATCTATCTATCTATCTATCTATCTATCTATCTATCTATCTATCTATCTATCTATTTATTTATTTATTTATTTATGGTACATGATAAATAGTATCAAGTTCAAAATGGAGAAAATTAAAGTGTAGTTGTGTTAGGTACCCTAAATCATCATCATCTTTCAGCTTCTCCAATTAGGGGTCGCCACAGCAGATCATCCGTCTCCGTACCCCTCTGTCCTCTACATCTGCCTCTTTCAAACTAACTATACCTACATGTCTTCCCTCACCACATCCATAAACCTCCTCCTTGGCCTTCATCTTTTCCCCCTTCCTAGTGGCTCCATCCTCAGCATTCTCCTACCGATATACCCCATGTCCCTCCTCTGCATGTGTCCAAACTATCTCAATATCGCCTCCCTCACCTTGTCTCCAATTACCTAATTTCTAATCCTGTCCATCCTCATCACTCCCAACGAAAACCTCAACATCTTCAGTTCTGCTACCTCCAGCTCCACCTCCTGTCTTTTACTCAATGCCACTGTCTCTAAACCATACAACATCGCAGGTCTCACCACAGTCCTATAAACTTTCCCTTTCACTCTCACAGATACTCTTCTATCACAAATCACTCCTGCCACTCTTCTTCACCCACTCCACCCTGCCTGCACTCTTTTTTGCACTTCTCTAACACACTCTCCATTACTTTGCACTGTTGACACCCAGGTACCTGAACTTTTCCACCCTCACCACCTCTTCTCCCATCAACTGCATGCCTCTACTGCCCTCCCTCTCATTCACACATATGTACTCTGTCTTACTCCTACTGACTTTCGTTCCCCTTTTCTCTCTAGCACATACCTCCAGCTCTCTAGGCTCTTCTCAACCTGCTCCCTACTCTCACCACAAATCACAATATCATCCGAAAACATCATAGTCCACGGAGACTCCTGTCTAACCTCGTCCGTCAATCTGTCCATCAGCAGTGCAAACAAAAAAGGGACCAGAGACGATCCTTGATGCAGTCCAACCTCTACCTTGAACCAGTCTGTCGTTCCTACTGCACATTTCACTGCTGTCACACTGTCCTCATACATGTCCTGCACCACCCTCACATACTTCTCTGACACACCTGACTTCCTCATACAATACCACAGCTCCTCTCTCGGCACCCTGTCGTACACTTTCCGTAATCCACAGACACACAATGCAACTCCTTCTGACCTTCTCTATACTTCTCCATAAACATTCTCAAAGCAAATAATGCGTCTGTGTTGCTCTTCCTCGGCATGAAAATGAATACTGTTACTCACAGATGGTCACCTCTTCTCTCAGTCTGGCTTTCACTACTCTTTTCCATAACTTCATGGTGTGACTGATCAACTTAATTCCCCTGTAGTTACTGCAGGTCTGCACATCTCCCTTGTTCTTCAAGATTGGTGTCAGCTCACTCCTTCTCCATTCCTCAGGCATTCTCTCACCTTTCAATATCCTGTTAAAAAATCTTGTTAAAAACTCCACTGCATGTCTCCTAAACATCTCCATGCTTCTACCAGTATGTCATCTGGTCCAACCTGCTTCCCACACCTGCTTCTCACTTCCCTTACTAATCCTATCCACTTCCTGCTTTACCATCTCCACACTATGCAACCTTCTCTCTCTCATTTTCCTCGTTCATCAGCTGCTCAAAATACTCCCTCCATCTACGCAACACACTTTTCTCACTAGTCAACACATTTCCATCTCCATCCTTTATTGCTCTAACTTGCAGCACATCCTTTCCAGCTCGGTCCCTCTGCCTGGCCAATCGGTACAAATCCTTTTCTCCTTCCTTAGTGTCCAACTTCTCATACAGCTCCTCATATGCCTTTTCCTTGGTTTTCGCCACATCCCTCTTCACCTGCTGCCGCATCTCCTTGTACTCCTGCCTACTTTTCTTATCTCTCTGCTAATCCCAATTCTGTTTTGCCAACCTCTTTCTCCTTATGCTCTCCTGCACTTCCTCATTCCACCAACACCTCTCTTCTATTTCTTCTCTTCTATCTCTTGTCTTCTATTTCCATATGTCACACCTTTCTAGCTATTTCCCTTATCACTTCTGCAGTAGTTGCCCAATCATCCAGCGCCTCTTCACCACCGAGCCCCTGTCTGACCACTTCCCTGAATCTCACACTACCGTCTCCCGTCCTTTAGTTTCCACCATCTTATTCTTTTTTCAGTCCTCACTCTCCTCCTCTTCTTCTTTACTTCCAAAACCATCCTACAGACCACCATCTGATGCTGTCTAGCTACACTGTCCCCTGCCAACACCTTACTGTCTCCAATCTCCTTCAGGTTGCATCTCCTACATAGTACATAGTCCACCTGTGTGCACCTTCCTCCACTCTTATATGTCACCCTATGCTCCTCCTTCTTCTTAAAATAAGTATTTACCACTGCCATTTCCATCTTTTTAGCAAAATCTACCACCATCTGTCTCACCACTATTGCCTTTTTCTCCTTAGGGCAATACCTACCCATCATTTCCTCATCACCTCTGTTCCCTTAACCTACATGCCCATTAAAGTCTGCTCCAATCACCAATCGTTCTTTCCTAGGTACACCTTCTACCACTTCATCTAACTCACTCCAGAATTGGTTCTTCTCCTCCATCTCACAACCTACTTTGTGGAGCATAGACACTAATGACATTTATCATCACCCCTTCAACTTCCAGCTTCACGTTCATCACCCTATCAGAAACTCTTTTCACCTTCACTACACTCTTACTGTCCTCTTCCTTCAGAATTTTAAAGCCACCTCCAATATTTCTGACCTTATTCCCTTTCCACTTGGTCTCCTGAACACACAACATATCTATCTTTCTCCTCTCCAACAAATCAGCTAACTCTCTTCCTTTACCAGTCATAGTACCAACAATTAAAGTACCAACCCTAACCTCCACTCTCCTACATTTCTCCTTTCCCTGCTGTCTCTGTAGACATCTTACTCCTCTCCTTTTTCTCGTTCGGCCAACAGTAGCCCAATTTCCGGTACCCTGTTGGCTAACGATACCTGTGGTGGTCATTGGTAAATCGGGCCCGATCAATCCGGTATGAATTTCTCTTTTGTGATCCGCATATTTGATTTGGCACATGTTTTTTATGCTGGATGTCCTTCCTAACGCAACCCTCCCCATTTATCCGGGCTTGGGACCGTCACTGAGTGCACTGGCTTTTGCAACCCTAATGGCCAGGCTAAACCCTAAATGATGTTTTAATACACCTGCATTAATGACCTAATTGCTTGTTTTTGGTTGATTTGCATGTATGAACTTTAGTTTTGATAGAGAAAATTAATGAAGAACACAAAATAAATGTATATTTATCCTGCTGTTCATTGCACCTCACCTGTCATGTCTTTATTCCCCACTAGAGGGACGCACCCCACACTTTGAGAACCAATGATGTAACTTGAATCTAAGTAGAAAACGAGTCGCCAGAAACCTTTGTTTCGTTTATTTTTAAGTTAATGAATTCAAATTGAATTGCACATTAGTAGTCCTGTGAAAATGGAAAAATAACTTCCTTCTACTACTGCTTTAGGTGACAAAAAATGTAGCTAACATTTAGCTAACTATTCTATTTTGATCATAGAAATATCTTCCATGTATTCTCACCTGGTCTTGCTCCCACAGTCATCTTTCACTATACATTGGAAGAAGAATGCATTGCAACAATATAATGTCAAAGCACTGTTAGCACTAGTCAACTTTCTGCCTTCATGTCATGATATTGTCATTACAGCGAAAGGTTCATTGTCACAACATTAGCATTAAAGAACAAATAAGTCACTATCTTTCATAACATACTTTTGCAATATACAGCTAAGACTTTTTTTTATTCCTGGTCATTAGCTGCTTAGGCATGATACCCAAAGACTATTTTCTTATTACTTTTTGAGAAAAGATTGCACACGCGTGCTGTACAGTATATATAGGCACCAGAGGATAAATCTTTACTCTTTCACTGTCTCTCAGAAAGATGTATAAGAGAGAGTAAGTGAAGAAGGCCTATGACAGATGCAGGCAATTCCCTTGGGATTGGAGTGTAAATTAGAACAAGTGCAAAGAGAAAAGAAAAGAAGGAGTGCAAACTGAGTGGGTTTAGTGCGTGAGACAGCGGGAGCATGGTGTGTCTCAGAGGGGCAGAGTGAGAGATACGATGCACTCTTCAGCTAATCTAACAACTAAACCCTTGGGGTTGGAGTGGAGGAGTGGGTTGAATTATGAGCTGGATTCCATTCAAAAAAACAACAACTGAACAAGGATAAGCTTCATACCGAACTTAATTTAAAAGGCATGCATTGTGTTTGGAATGGGCTTTGATACATGAAATGGTGTATACAGTATTTACAGTGCAAGCTTTAAAGTTATGGTTATGGTTATTACCTCTCTCTCTCTCTCTCTCTCTCTCTCTCTCTCTTTCTGAAAAAAGGGAAGTTGTTCCTCTACTCCTCCAGACTGCTGAATGTCAAATAGAGTGCTGTCATTCTTCCCTTCAGCTTGTTCTTGTTCTATATACAGTACTCGGCAGTACTTGCAGACTCCAAAAGTCATTACACAAAGATCGAAACACCATTTTATCTTATCTTGTATCTATTTGATTGTCCTGAAGCAGTATAGCCTCGTCCTGTCCTGAAATATATGTGCCGGGAAGGAAAAAGAAAAAAACAAAAAACAAAGTTTAATCACAGAAATAGATAACAAATTTTTTTATATTCAGCTAATTATATTTTTTTAAGGAAAAAAAGTGTGTCAAAGGTTTATGGCCTAAAATATGTTAAAATGTCAGAATTGGCAGACATTGTCATTAAACAACCTTGTTATCCTGAATATCACTATCATCAATTTTATGCATTTTTTTAAATAAATAAATGCAGTTGGACTTCTATACCCTACAGTAGGTAAAATGAGGCTGTCACCAAAAATCAATAATCAAAAATCCTCTGCATTTCAACCTGCATTTCCTTCTAATAAAGAAAATCATGGCTACATGTGAAGAAGGTAGTAGTTATATTCTTAACTCGAACTATTTATGTCTAAGAGCCATCTTTGTCTTCGCCTTCAGGCTTTGTTTTTCAGCTAAACAAGCTTTAGAGATTCAGACAAGGTCAGATCACTGATTTTCTGGGTGTAGGAGTACACACCTGGGGTGCATGTCATTTCCGAACAGCATGTCTCATTAGCACCTACACACCAACCCTTTCCGCCCTAAAACCCTCCTCCTTTCTCGTTTTTTCACTCTTTCTGTCTTTGCATTAATAACTCTTACAAAATAAGCACAAACTATTATCTTACACTCTCCCCAGAAATTGAGCATATTTTCAATTCAAAGTATTTTTTTTAAAGTAATTTTCTTCCCTGAGAGAAAAAAGAAATAAACCTTAAAAAAATTTTTTTCCGTTATCTCATACCCACATCCTTAACTAAACTACAGAGCACACACCGTTTTATTCTTTTTTGATTCTATTCGCTTTTTAATATATAAGGGGAAAAAACATTTGATTAAGAGAGAAGCAAATGTAAGTCATGTATAGCATGGCATTATTTTGATAATCTTAATGATGCCTCAATGCTTCACAGTGAAATGTTTTCATTTCAAAGGCACTTGTTAAGTGCTGTGCATATGTGCTTAATCATTCGAGCAAACTGTATTTATATTACTACTTTAAAAGCTTTACTGCACAATTTATTTGACAGAAAGTCAGTGATTTTTTACAGCCAGCACATAAAAGCTCCTCACTGCATCACACTCAACCCCTTTTCCATTCTCATCTTGCTGGTTTCTTGCTAATACATTTTTGCTTACTATTTTCATTATTATTAAATTGAGTCAAATGACTGTATCAGAGTGGAAGTGTGGACACTTCATCCAAACCTTATTTTTGGATTAATAGAAAAGCTAGCATTAACACTTACATACTAATAGCATAAAAACAGACCAGGAAACACCTGCCCCTTCATATTCAAGATAGCATGTATAGATTTAAGAATTGTTTTCTTTTATCTATACATGCTATCTTGAATACCTCACAATTAAATGAAGTTAAAGTGTAATGGTCCAGGTGCATGAGATTGATATGAATAATTTCAAAATAAAGGTAAGAAAGGTGCTTTTTACTTGTCACATGTACTGTACAGCACAGTGAAATTCTTATTTGCATATTCCAACGATGTTAGGAATCTGGGGTCAGAGTGCAGAGGGTTGAGGGCCTTGTTTAAGGGCCCAATAGTGGCAGCTTGGCTATATCCCAGAACTTGTGTATCCAACATGGTAAGACCAAAGAAATTATTTCATAGCAGAGGCAAAGGTCAAGGAATCTGGGAAATACCAGTGGTCAGAAGGTAGACTAAACATGCAGTGAGTGTGAGACAGATGTATTTACATAAGCTAGAATAGGAAGGTAACAGGATGTTGTGAGCGAAGAAAAATCCTTATTAAGAAATAAGTGGACCCCTACTGGTATGAAGTTGTAATCTTCAATAACCTATCAAATATGATATTAATATGAGCCCTGCAGACAAGGCTCCTGAGTGGCACAACAAAAAATCTTTTAAATGATGATTTCAAATGAAAATAAAACCCCAAGATAAACGTTCTCCTTGTGCATTTTTTGATAAAATATGATGACCCCAAATGCACTGGTATTTGATAGAACCAAGTGGGTCTGAATCCAGACCAACGCACCAGGGGGCACCAGGAACAATTACACTCAGCCTCAGACCACAGCGAACATGCCTAGTGTGAAACCACCTTGTTTTGACATTTTATTTTCTTTGAAAGAAAGGAAGAGCTTTGTGATTATAGTTCATTTATATGTGCCTGCTCAGTGAATTCATGACTGGACCTACGTCATCCAGGGAACTGTTACAAATTCACAACACACAAAAAGTGTCAGCAAGCAAGTGAGTTACGTACTATTATAGCCACACACTCAAGGTTTTTTGTGTTTTGCCTTAAGTCCCATCAGGCTATGTTCAAAATCTGTTCCATGGGCTGTGAAGGGCAGGGGCGTGTAAAAATAATGACAGAGTTGTCATAAAATGGTGATGGCTGTATGTGTGTGTGCATGCACGTCCATACAAGAAAGTACGAAACATCTGACAGTTTTACCATTCTTCAGACATTTTGATGACTCTTTTTTTTTTGTTTGTTTGTTTGTATCTTTTGTTTTTTACAAGCCAAAGTTTTGTGTTTGGGGTAGCTTAGTGCTAATTAGCTGCACGAATAATTATTGCACAGGATGGTCATCAGAAAGGATGAGACATAAGTGTACATGTATGTGTCTGTGCCTGGTGGGTGAATGGAGATTATCCTGGCTGATGCTTCTAAGTTTATTTGTTTGCCACTGTGTGTTTGTCTAGTTCAGCACATATTGCATCTGGTCATCTCAGACTGAATTTGTCTAGACACTGAAACCCACAAGTGGCTGCCCCTGAAAATAATCATCTATTTTTCTTTGGATAAAGCAATTAGATCAGTAACATGAGCAGCCTGTTTGAGGGGAATGAATGGTGCACAGGTAACACACTAAAACACACTCCACAAATCAGATTCATATTGTGTTTTAATCTGCTTTTTTTTAAGCCTCCTTAGGACCTCATGATCCCAAATAGAATAAAAATAGTAATCCACGGTGAATTGCAGTATTTGGTGCTAAAATAGCACTGGTGGCATGCAGAAATATGAGACTGTGTTTTTTATGTGAATTTATCATTCTGACACTTAATGAATGGGAAGCTTAAAAGTAAAATATTTCTTGCACGCGGCTTATATGACTATATGCACACTCACCAAGCGTCACACACTACCCGATACAAGGCAATCCAGTTTTAAATGCATCTCTTTTTTCATTTTTCCTTCAATTATTTGACCTCCGCCAGCCAGCTCTCCCTGATCCTTGGGGAAAAGGATAGCACATAATTCCTTCAGCAAACTGCTGTTCATGCTGCATCCCAGGGCAGTGTAACACGCTTAAAAAAGAAGCACTAGCTTACATCAGATTTTATCGCAGGGCTTTAGTATGACGGAAGCCTCTTAATATTAAAACCTCTTAATACACTAAGCTAATATATAATATATTAGCTTAGTGTAACATGAGTAGACTGGTTGTGTTACTGTTATGACCTGCTTGCTGTTTATGCATTTAACTGCAAACACTGTACTGTTAAATTGAAAAGTCAACCCAAACAGCAAACACAGTGATGTCCATGTTTCTGCATTTTTTTTTAAATGGTTGATCTATACAAATGTTTTTAGTACCATTTAATACCTTTACCTTAGTATGCATAAAACCAGGGGATCAAAGGGTCAATCTGATGCCTCCTACTGCATGTCTTGCTTTGTGCTACAGGATCCATTTAACTAATTCCAATCATAAACATCATGATTCATCAGTAAGGTCTGGGTAACGTGTACATGTTTGGGAAAATGCATCTATTAAAAATACATACATTTGACTTATCTGTTCATCCAAGCATTTATTCATCCATCCATCCATCCATCCATCCGTCCCTCCATCCATCTATCCATCCCTCCATCCATCCATCCATCCATCCATCCATCCAGCCATCCATCCATCTATTGATTTTCAGTAATCTCAAATTCAAGGTCAAATGTAGGTCGCTGACATTTTGAGGTAGTAACACAACCAGTAAAATAAAATGAATAAATGAATAAATAAATAAATCTATTCTTACTAGACTTTTAAATCATAACTACAAAGATGAATACTATAAAACATAGCATAATGATTCAGAGGTTCCTATATAAAGCATCTACAGAGAGCACATTACTTTCTTATCGTATTTCTTTGCCTCTCCAATAATTTCTCCAGTGTATTTTGTCAAAGCTTGTTTTATATCTGTAAAGCACTGAATCACTGGGCATGTTATTGTTATTGCATGTTGTTTGAAAGAGGACATCAAAAGGAATGTTTAAATAATTGTCTCACGATGGAGAACAGTAAGATAAAGCACTAAAACAATTGCACTAAATAGACAGAGATGGTGAATCCCCAAGAAGAAATTCAGAGTCACAACAGCCACAATACAAAAAGCAAGACTTAACACTACAATATTTTTTTAAAAACTACACAATAAACAATATGAGTGAAATAAAAAAATATACATATAAACAGCTCTACAAGTTATTTATAGACTGAGCTTGCTGTACCGATAACTGTACAAAAATAAGTACAGGTTGGCCAGTTTAAAACTGTTACTGTAATGAGCAATAGTGGAAGTGTGTGTATATAAAGTGTACACTAGTAAAATCATAAAAATAGTGTGAGTGCAGTGACCCTGTGTAAAAATTTTATTATGCAATATTCACTTATTATGCAATATTTTATTAAGCAGGCAGGCTATGTGGAAAAAAAAAGGGATGATGTAGAAAAAAAAGAAAGTATAAAAGAAATTGTGGAAATATACAAGCTGACAAAATAGCCCAAAAATACGTGTACATGCAAATAAAACAAGTACAGTAAAACCCCGTTGTAGGAGCAACCTATAGTACAAGCAAACTCGCTCGCAAAATTTTACCCCGTTTCACGAGCAAATTTAGAAGGCACGAGCAAACCCACGCTGTCGGTTCACCTTTTTCGGAGGGTCGCCTCAGTTGCTTAGTTGATGACGTATCACTCGGCCGCTCTCGTTGTTCAGTGCAGCAAAAACGTAACTTTTTTTAGTTTTATTTTTCATTTCACTAGAAATCTTGAAAAATGTCTCCCAAGAAAATCATTAATGGTGCTGTGAAAACAAGGTAAATAGAATTACCATGGAAACCGAGGAGGTTAAGAGCGTGGTGCGCGTCTCACACTCGCAATCAACGATGAGGTCTTGGAACGGATTAAATCACTTTTACATTCATTCTTATGGGGAAAATCAGTTCGAACGTACGAGCAAATGGACCTAAGACCAATTTTCAAGAACGAATTATGCTCGTACAACGGGGTTTCACTGTACACTTGTAAAAACAGCATGTGCCCAGAGCCCCTGACTAATTTCACACAATTATTGTTGAATACATAAGACCACAAATTCCATACAGCTAAAGTTAGCATTGTAATTACATCTTTAACCCCTTCTAAAGTGCAGAGTGTAAACACATTGTACACACTGCCACATCTCCACAACACTATAATTACAGCGCAATTCACTTAGACATTTCATGACATGAAACAGTGGCATACTGAGCGAACATTTTATGTTCTACAAATAAACGTACATAAATCTTATGTCTTTATATGATTGTGCTATTTCCCAAAACTAGTGCATTAAGAACTAATACATCACAAATACTTGTATCGTATGATTTTAAATGAAGACATGACTTATTGAAAAAGGGAATTTAATTTACATTTTCACATACGAAAAAACAAACAGCTAAATAAATACTTTAAAACGGGTTAAAATGTTAAATGTGTAGCTTGTAAGGCTGAATAAAGTCGCTTGTTATATCTTCATCACAAGTCAAAAATGCAATATTAATAATACTAATTGGCAAACATCGAGGCAGAGCATTTGTTCCTATTTGTAACATCTCCTGAGGACTAGAAACTAAACAATCCCACCTCGAATCTTCTCAATTTGGCTCATATTCATTTCTGCAAGTCACCCTGTGAGAATGATCAGGCTGCTCCAAGCGCAGGTATTTAGCAACACTCAAGGGAAGGCTGATTATCTACTGCTCTCTTGGAGTGATAACTCATCACTCAAGATTGTCTCTCTGTTCACAAAAGTCCTTGTGAAAAATCAAATCCTCGCCCTTCAAATGTACTTATCCCATTGCGACACTGCATGAAATAGACAAATGCTCAGTGGGGCACGCTATTGCTCCAATGCCTGACAAATTTAATTAAACACGTAGTTCCTTGCCCTTCGGTGGGGAATTTCAAATTAGACTTGGCAGAGAGGCTCATTTAGAAGTGTATAGGAGCATTGTAAGTGCACAGGGCCCGAAGCCATTGTCGGGGTGAGTGTAACTTCATTCGGGCGAGCTATCAGTCACCATCACAAGACGTTTGCCATTTCATCAACTCTTGGCAAGGTGCAGATTGACAGGTAGGGTATAAAAACCTTGATTTGAATGTTTTCAAATTTTCTTTACCTCCTAGTGTGAACATGATACAGGTATGGTTATATTTGAAACATCAAACATTTCAATCATTGGTATCAAGTGCTCTATTCTACAACTGAATGAAAATGGTCCATTACAGATCCATTACAGTTATTAAATTGGCTTTTGCAAATGATACATGCAAGTGAGACCTTTCAAGGGCAAAAATTGTTATTAATATCAGAACTTTCTAGACTGACTCATTTTTTTCTAGTATACAGTGGTGGCACAAATTAAATGGTTTTATCATTCCATCTCTCGCTCAGTCTGTCCTCCTTTCATTTTTGTGGTCTGTTTGGTGCTTGCTGAACTGGGAAGACCCCTCATGATAGCTTCATCTAAAAATATCAGTGATGTTTGCCGGTGGGGTGTGCAATTTGATGACCAGTTTTCTTTACAGCATCAATTTATTTTGCCTTCATATGCTTGACCAGGAACAATATTTCTATTTGATGGTATTGAACTGCATCCCTCTTTTTTTCTAACAGGCTGTAGGTCAAGTGAAGTCTGACTTTACTAATTGAATGAATGACACCGTTGTTGTACTAAAATTTTCGTCATACAGTATATTAAATTTAAAAGATATGAGGTGAATGTTAATAGTGATTTGCAAAACTTAATTTGCATTTGATTTTCTATATTTTCTTTTATATAAAATGAACCATTTTCTATTTCCATTTTTAAACAATTGTAAATTTGCAATATTATTTTTACAACAAAAATATTTTTAATATTATTTTAGCTGTGTACAGTAAACGACCTGGCAATTATAACCAGTGTTGGGCAGTAACGCGTTACCAGTAATCAGTGATCTGTTCTGCTATTTATTTACTTAGTTTTTAGTTTACATGCTAGAAATGATTCTTTTTCCAGTTTTAGTGAATCAATGAAATTTGTCTTCTATTGCATGTTTAATTCGACAGTCAAGTATGAATTAAGAGCAAAACACTTAACCCTAGTGTGCTGAGCTGTATCCTACCTTGATTGAAAGTTGTAAAAGTAAGTTAATATTATCAGTCCATTGGGTATTTTTCATTTAACATTGTAATTATTTTTTTAGAAGCTTGTCATGTACAACCCTAATTCCCCCCAAAAAGTTGGCATGCTGTGCAAAATTTAAATAAATACAGATTGCAACAATTTGATTTGATTTATAAATCCATATTTTATTCACAATTAACCCCCAAAAAAAGGTCATTTTGAATTTGATGGCTGCAACGAGTCTCAAAAAAATAGGACAGGGCCATGTTTACCATTATCCTGCCTTCTGTTCACATACATCTGGTAACTGAGGAGACCAGTTTTGGGAGAGAAATGTCATCTCATATGTGTCTGATACAGGATTCTAGTTGCTCAACAGTTCTGGGTGTCCTTTGTTGTATTTTTCATTTCATGATGCATCAAATGTTTTCAAATGGTGGAAGTTCTAGACTGCAGGCAGGCCAGTTCAGCACCCAGAATATTTTATTACAAAGTCATACTATTGTAATAGATGCAGTATGTGGTTAGCATTATCTTGCTCAAATATGTAAGGCCATCCTTGAAACAGACATTTTCTCGATGGAAGCATTTGTTACTATAAAACCTATATAACCTGCCTACCATTACTTCTGAGAGCCTTTCTAAGATATACTTTTATACCCAATCATCTTACAAAAAAAATCATCTTAGAAAAAATAAACATGTTGCAGCCATTAGATTAAATTACCTTATTTTTCCTTAAAATGGTACATTTTCTAAGTTCAACATTTGATATATTTGCTACGTTCTATTGTGAATAAAATAGAATGGGTAAAAAATAGGTTTATGATATTTGGAAATCATTGCATTCTGTTTTTATTTTACATTTGACATAGTGTCCCAATATTTTTGGAATTGGGGTTATAATTGCCAGTGAACTACTGTAAAATACTCTGGAAAATGTACAGTGTAATACTGAAAACCTAAAAGAATTTAATTAATTAATTAATAAATACATTATTGTCATTTATATTATTTACAAATATTGATTGTAAATTGACTGTAATGTACTGATTAGTCACACCTTAGTTTGACTCATTAAGTTACCTGTGAAGTAATATACTCTTTTGCATTTGTCTTCATTGTTTACCAAGTCTTTGTATCCTGTTTGCAACCGGTTTGGTATATTTTTTTCAATTTTAGCCTGTCCTATGATATCCTGTTTGTTAATTACCTAACTATTTGCCTGTTTACCAATTCTAAACTTTGTACTATACTTCTGTCGTTTTTGTCCTTAACCCGCATTTATACCAGATATATCTGTTACATGACTGTACACATAAATGGCATGGCAGCGAATAAACACATTTAAAAAGCCAATTCAAAATTTCACAATTAAACATTGCAAAAAGGGTCTTAGAAGCTACATTTACCTGTAAATATAATTTTGTTGTTTTTGTTTATGACATTTAATTATTTCAAATCAAAACCTTGATATTATTCAATCAAGGTACTATTTAGAATAGTTTTTACGTTATCATCTTAGGCTGTATATTGTAGGAAATGTTCGCATGTATTCAGTTGCTGATAATTTATTTAAAAATTGTAACAATTTCTCCCCACAAATCCATCTTTTAAGAATTAGATTTCAAACATACATTATTTATATATATATATATATATATATATATATATATATATATATATATATATATATATATATATATATATATATATAAGATAGATAGGGACGGACAGACAGACAGACAGACAGACAGACAGACAGACAGACAGACAGACAGACAGATAGATAGATAGATAGATAGATAGATAGATAGATAGATAGGTAGATAAAAGTAGTGATGACATAAAA
The DNA here is from genome assembly GCF_014805685.1 of Silurus meridionalis. Lineage (NCBI taxonomy): Eukaryota > Metazoa > Chordata > Actinopteri > Siluriformes > Siluridae > Silurus > Silurus meridionalis. The sequence goes on from NC_060892.1 coordinate 9,288,661, forward strand.
AGCATTTGCAGCAAAAGATGCGTTTCACTGTGGTGTGATTTGGAAAGTGTACCCCTCTAAAGCTGACAACAGATGGTTTAATTATCATTGCTACAAAGAAAAGTCTTCATCTTGGTATCAAAATGTTCATCATCTTTAGTGAAATAGAACTAACATTAGACTAATGACTATTTTCATTGAAAATGTGAGTTTGTTAAAAAGAAGAGCATATCACTTAACACATCGTTAACATACTTTACATGTACTGAAAGATTAATAAAATGTCTGGTATAATGGGAATAATTGTGTGAGGTTTATTGTTATGTTACTAAATTTGAAATAATCTGTGATTTGTTCCAGTTCATTATAATAAAATTAAAAATAAATTTGGTATGAACCCTCTAAATTTTGGCTTCAGAATGGAACAGATTTTTCTCAGAATTGTGCAAATGTTGTCTATCTGGTTAGCTGCCTGCTGATTGGAATGCAGGCCAAGTATTTCACGCCCTGTTCTCTGTATATACCGAATGCTTAATTCATTACATAGTTTTGGGACACGAGTGCACTGCTGCACGACTCAGTTCATCAAGTTCACGGTTGTGTAGCAGTAATGATAAAGTAGTACCCAACAGGCAAACAATGTTTGTTGACAGCAGCGTTTAAATATGCTGTGAATGTTGATATGTCAAAGACCAGCTAGGAAACAATCATCTCAAAATGGAAAGACAAGGATGAACAATCACAGTTCTGATCACCTCTCAACACAGCATAGACTGTCATTTATTTAGTCATTACACAACAGTGCTGTTAAATTCTCTAATCTGAAGGTGTTGAATAGTTTTCCAAACCAGCTTGGCTTTGACAGTAGTTCTGCCTGCAGTTCAAATGATTGGTTGATATTAATGTGCTTATTATAATACTTCATCTTTTCTATGGCAATTCTTTATTTACTTGTAAGTTGAACATGTCACATAATCTAAGTTTATTAATAAATGTATTAAGAATAAAATGTCATTTAACATAGTGAAACATATCATTAATACGGTGAAGATTGCAGATGACTGGCTTAGCACACCTGAGTATAGTTCTGTCCAAAAATAGATGATCTCGTTCTTTCTGTTATTCCCTGAGCATCGAGCTAGGTGTGTTTGTATGCCTAAAGCCTGAAGGAAAAGCTCATGTGTGACCATACCTTGGGCATGCAAACATGCTCAGCTCACTGAGCTCATAGAATTTTGTTGCGCCAAATAGCTGAGCTTTTTTTTTTTTTATTAGTTTGTAATTGCTTAAGGATTAGGCTTCTAGTTACATTAGTGTAGTCCACTACAAAATTAAAAAGCAAGCTTTATGAAAAGATTTTGGCAGATTAAAAACGTGGGTTTAAAATATACTTTTTATAGACCAAACTGTTATGTCTGGTGTGTATTGAGTATACACACCAGACATAACAGTTCGTTCTGTTTATAGACCAAACTGTTATGTCTGGTGTGTATTGAATATACACACCAGACATAACAGTTTGGGCTATAAAAAGTATATTTTAAACCCATTCAATCTACCAAAATCTTTTCATAAAGCTTGCTTTTTAATTTTGTGAAGAAAGAGATATTGAGATGACAATCATTTAAATACGTATTTCAAGTGTATTTTACATTTGCTGTTTGGCCAGCCTGCAAGTATTGAACCAAGTATTAGCAGTGTATTAATACATCATGACACGGAGAGCCTGTAAGAGCTCCTCTTTTGAAGTTAAATAGCTCCAGATTGCATTGACCAACATGCATTATGCATTATATGATTACACAACCAGAATATAATGGTTAAAAAAAAACAACAAACAACAACAAAGTTGGCAGAAAACAGGCATTTTAGCTGACATTGGAGCTGTTTCTGCAACAGAGCTTATATTTTGCTTGATTATTTTCAAAGTTCCTGGGTCTGACAGTTGTTTTTTTAATCTAGGAGTATTTATAAACCTATTTGTTAATTTTTAATGAGCCTGTATCAAATTTGTAATATTTTTAAAAGATTTTATTCATTCATAGCCAATTTGTAATTTATTTTTGTTTTATACATTTAAAATTGGACATTTTTGTTTTTCAATGCAATTGTTGCTGAAATTATGATTCCAAATCATCATTTATCTTTGTACTTAATTTGTTTCAATATTCTGAGGATTATTAGAATAGAAATCATGACGCCAGTATTATGAAGCAAATTAAAAGCATGACTAGAGTATATTGTTTCAGATCTACTTATAAACTGTATACTGTCTGCTGGCATCGCGACCCAGCTCCTGTCCATCACTATCAAGCTTCTCAGGCATCAGTCAGCCACTGTGACACCGCTGACACTACTGTTTGTGAGATAAAGTGTTTGTCTGTGTGTGCAGGATAGAGATATGCAATAAATCAAAAAAAGCAAGGAGAAGCTTAAGATAAAAGTACAAAGTAATAAACAGAGAGCGAAAAATGGCTGCCATATGATAAAGTTAAAGTGAGTATCAAAATTTTGTAAGCAGATAAATAATGAAAAAAACCTTCATAAAGTTGCATTCACTTAAGTAAATGTACACTGCAGCAACAATTTTCCAAACTTTATCTCATTTATTTTGATTCTTTATGGATGGTGTAAAACAATTTACAATGGCTGTCAAAATGACATTTCAACCTGTTTTTTTTTTTTTTTTTTTAAATAGTTAAAGTGCTATGATTCTTCCCTATAAAAAATCCCTCAAAGTACTTTTGTACTTTTCCTTCCTCAAATTCCAGCCAAAAATAAAACACCTTTGCAATCCCATTAGCATTTTCCTTGTCAACAAAGTGGCCCTGTCAATCAATTTCTATGGACTTTAAAGGGATAGCAAAGACATTTTTCGGGGGAATTGAAGCCTGACTAAAACATGCATACAGCTGACAGGCTAGCATTCACCTGCAGAACTGAGCTGTCTATGCTGTGTTGAAAGGGTTGTGGTCTTGTCAAGATTCCTAAGGCGTACAAACAACATTCATAATTTTTACAGTTCATACTAGCTGGCTAATGTGACAGGATTCCAATACAAAAATGTTATATTTAAACCCCACAAAGATACAGTATGTTTGCTTGTGCACAGCATGTGGGGTATGTGAGCTATAAGGAGTGGCAGCTTTAGCAAGAAATCAGAGATGCACTTGTTAAATAATTTTTTAATAAATAAGCTTTTGAACAAATACATAATCGTAGTATACTGTTAACGACAAGTTTAAAGAAATAGATTTTTGTTTTCTGGTTATACTGTATTTGGGGTGACAATATTGCTGAAACCTGGCAACCCTGCTCACCATTTCATACTCGCCATCATAAATATATATAATGAAAAAGAAAAATTGTGTGACTTCATTTGATTAAACCCTTTGGGATCCCAGACCTTTCAAACATGCTTTCTCAAATAAAATAAAAATATTTTTTGAAATAAATGTTTGATTTATAACTCATTATCTGCTTCTGTATTCAATTACACGGTTGTGTCTTTGAGTTAAAGCTTAAAGTCGTCTTGCAAAATGCAGTCACGAAAAATGCAAATGCTTTCATGCAACATTATACCGTGCCTTAGTGTTCTTTGAGATTTGAGTTTTGTCTAATGTGACCTAGCTGAAGACCTGAATTGCCAATCTATTCATTCTGTAATAGCTGGGAAAGAGATGTCAATTGCAGTATCAAGTCTATACTCAAGCTGAACTCTGCATGAATACACTGAATCTCAGAAGCCTCACAGTCGGTGTACTCTGATTCTAGTTTTCGGGGCAATCAGAGAATAGTGACTGTCATTCAGCACTACCATGTGGCTCAGAGAGCAAAGAAAGAGCATAATACCTTCTCTTAAACTTGGACCTCCCAATACCCTTCTCAAAGATTTTTCGCGAATGTGTGAGAGGCAAAGATTGAGTACAGAACACGTTTTTTTATGTAATATAATGAAAAAACTCGGGAAAGCTTTAAGAAAACCTTATAATCATTTATGGGGTGAAACTTTTTAAAAGGAAAGTTAATAACAGTCAGTAAATTCCTTGCCATGGCAAAGAGAAACAGAGAAAATAACTGTATATACAGTACTTGCTGTTGTGTTAAGTGAATTGATAAATAATTTGATTTTATTCTTTCATAAATGTAAAATTAGCTTTTAACATAATAACTTCTAAGTAATTTTTTTTACTTATAAAAAAACTTTGTGGATAGTAAACTAAGCATCTTCTAAGCATCATACCAATAATGAGTTATTTTCCTCAGTTCAAACAGTCATGTTATGTGTAAAAAAAGAAGTTCATAAAGATGACATGAGGTGCATGAGGGTCATCCTATAGCTTTGGGACAGCCAATAATAATTTTCAATTTAATTTGGAAATAGTGGTGCAATTGAAACACTAAAATCATAACTAACTTGAATTCATAGATTTCATATTTGAGATAAAATACCAATTTTCCTGATTGAATAAGGCCGATTCCTCAGTTGTTATAAAAACTGTAATAAACTCTTGTATGATCTAATGATTATTCATTGCAATGCTATTTCTAGCTTTATATATGTGGTTGTCCTGAATGAGACTGAAATTAGCACTATAAGTATGTTGCAAATATAAGCCCTTGTGCAGTTCAAAAACTACTTTTGGGACATTTTGACTGGTCACCAGAGAACAGAGACACTACAATGTCATCACAGTTAAATGTAGCAGTTCCTCACCCAATTCGAGTGTATATGTATATATAGTTTTAAGTATATTTATAAGTTTTGGCACAGATAGTATTTATTTGTAGTGTTGGTACAGATTTTCCTACTTAGTATTCTGAAACGTTGTCTTTACCTTTCTACTTGCCAATGAAATACACTGAATACACCAATGAAATGACAATGAAATAATGGTTTCTTCACTCTATTCAGCGCAAACCATTTGGGATTGACCCATGCCAATCATTTCCAGGAGAGCTGTCATGTCACCTTAATCTTTGTGCTTCTTTATAACAACTATTGATCAAAGAACCTCAGAGTCATGAATCTGCCAATATGTATTCCTGACTCAAATTCATTGTAGAATCTCAAAGGTATATTGCTGTGGTTTGAAGCTGAATGCACAAGGTCAACACTTTTATACCATATTATTATTACTATATTATTTTTTCCTTTTTATTGTTGTGAAATAGGAACAACTCTTACATTAATATGTTATATCATAAATGTAAAGATTATACACAGATATAAATGTTATTTATGTTTCATTACATTTGATAAATAAATAAAAAAAAATTACATTAAATTTATTGGCTAATACGGTATATTATAGACCAAGCACAGTATTTTGGTTAATGTGGCAGTATTTAAAGTTGTGTTATTAGCATTCTGTTTGTATAGTAATAAAAAAACAACTGTTGCAAAAAATACTTTTGGTGTTATTTTGAATGTAAAAAATTATAACGCCAAATTATATAAAAACAGTAATTGAACATCATTATTTAATGCATTTTTTGTACCAAATTTAGTGCCCCTGGTTTAAGTGCTCCTGTTTTGATAACTTCACTCTTTCCACAAGGCTTTTAATTATATGTTAGAGAGATGGTGTTAATCAAACCATTCCTTCATGGATGTTAGTTGATGCATAAAGCCATTGTCATGGCTGCCTGTCTCGGCCCCTGAGTTCTAGTAAAGGGAAATGTTAAATTTACAGCAAAAAAAATAAAAATACATTCTGTACAAGTGTATGCTTCTAACTTTGTTATATCTTGGTGTCCATGTATGTTTGCAATATAGTGTATATACACACAATATATATATATAGGTTTACCTGATAAAATGTGCAATAGGTTTAGGTCCAAGGTACCTCTAGATCAGGGGTGGCCAACCAGTCAGAGACCGAGAGCCACATTTTTGACTGTGTTACCGCAAAGAGCCACATCATACACATGGGCACACATGAACATCACCCATCCCTTCCTCTTAAACACACACACACACACACCTCTGCTCAGCCAGATTTATTGTAAATGTCACACACCAACATAATGACAGAAATTGACTCCTACAGTTCTAAAACCACAGGACAGACATTTTCAACAATGAACACTGCACTGTCTCACACACACAAACTCAGTTTAACCAAGTCCACCAAAAAATATATAATAATTTACAATAGAGTTTTTCTTTTACTATGCATGTTACTTAGTGGGACTTTTGGCATTCCTTGCCTTAAACAATCCTTCAAATCTGCCTCGTATTCCGTTGTTGCCACTCGAAGCAATTCTTTCACATGCGTGTCAGTCAGAACAGATCGATGCTTTGATGTCACGTGTTTCAGGGTAAAAAAACACAGACTTTGTGTGTGGTTTGTTTTTATGTGCGTGTTCAATTCGCTTGAGTTCAAAACGGTATTTTCGTCAAATGCGCATGTGCGTGAGATGAATATACTGCAGGGGTGGGCAATAAATTTTTACAAGGGGCCACACGAGAAACCTGAATTGTGTCAGAGGGCCACACCAACGATAATATTTTAGGGATGCACCGAAATTAAAATTCAATTCAAAAGGCAATGAAATCCATATTTTTTTGTGTTATGCCTTTTGCCTTGGCACCAACACTGAAAAACTTTCCTGCCTTTTCAAAAACATCCACTACAGACGGAGTGCGCATGCTCGGATTGACTACTTTTCTGCGCCGCGTTCTTCTCATATTTAGAATGGCAATTGGGATGTTTGGATTTTAGGTGATAAATTAAACCCGACTTGGAGAAACTCTTTGCAGATACACCCCCTCTTGAAATTTCAGCATTGCATGTTTTGCAAATCGCTATCCGCACACCGCAGACATGTTGCTCTTATCCAGATAACCGTGTGCTGGCTGCGCTTTTTTTATTGCGTCATTACAATTGTGTTTCTGCCGTGTTGTTTCGGTGATTTAGGTATTTTCGAAAATTCTCGGTGCATCCCTGTAATTTATGATTGGCCTCATGCCAAGGTCTGATATACCGCAAAGTTTCCCAGTAGGGGCAAGCTCATTTAAGTCTTAAAAATACTGTATTGAACGTAAGCAAAGCGAACACGCACATTAAAAATCAAACACACAAAAATAGATATGAACATAAGAGCCGCATGAAACCAGCCAAAGAGCCGCATGCGGCTCGCGAGCCGCGGGTTGGCCACCCCTGCTCTAGATTCTAACTAACTAACTCTCACTAATAAAAATGTACTGGTCATATGTATATTCTATATGTAAACTATTCTCTAAATAATTAAAATGATCTGAAGTAGTATTAGATTACCTGCAACCTGTATAAACATATCCCACCCTGGCTATAATTAAATGTATGTACAGAATGCCACTACAGCATTTCATAAAATATTTTAACTAATAGCTATGGTGGTAGCACAGAGAGTAGTGCCTTGTTTCCAGCTCACAGCTAGTGGGTTAGTATCCATGTGGCGTTTTACATCTTCTCTCATGAGTGTTATGCTTGGGTTCTCTAGTTTTCATCAAAAATCTGCTAGTTGGTAAATTGGATTCTTTAAATTAGCACTAGTTGTGAATAAATGAATGTGTCTGTATGGTGGCCTTAAAATGGCCTGGCATCCTATCCCTATCCTAGGGTGTCCACATGTTCCCTTGAATGATTCTGCATTTATGGTCATCTTGAACAGGATTAAAATGTTGCTGAAGATGAATAAATAAAACAAGGCTAACAATATAGCGCTATACAGCAAACTACCAATCCCCAGTGTTTTAGAATGTAGTATTATAAATTGGAAGTAAAGCTTGTAACTGTTTACCTATTAGTTAAAGCAGTGCCATGAACCTCTGACTTGAAAGTGCTTTTTATTGAATTGGTGGTAAATCAGAAAACATTTGTCCAGTCATATAAATCTCATCGTGACAAGAAATGAAAAATGGAGACGTGCGAGAGGCATAAAATGTAGGTGGAGGAACAAGACAGATGAAGGAAACAGTGAAAGGTATGGATGAAGGGGTAAAGAAAGCACTCCATTTAATCTGCCAACTGCCACAAGGCTGATCCGTTTGCAGGACAATGTAATGGATATCGCAATGGTGCATCCATGTCCTGTGTCCATCTCCTTTAGTTCTGATTAGTTTCACACAAGAAAAAAAGAAGCCATTTTGAAATTAACATTTCAGCAAGTTTCTACACAATTTCCTTTAACAGCCTATTCCATAACCTTGTTGTCATGCTAACCTCATTATAATGTGAATTAAAGCTGTTTTAGTAGACATATAGTCTTTCAGATTAGCACAACAGATTCACATATAGCACTGAAATATTTCCCTAACCCTCTGAGAGGGAGACAAAATCTCTATCTAGGCCACCACACTAAATAATTTAGGGCATCTTTTTCCTTTAACTCTCTGGAAAGTGAATACTTGCAGCCATACTTGATGGGATATTCCTTGTATTTAGTTCATAATATAGTTTTTTTAAGCACAGCTATTATTTGATAACAGATACCATAGTCTGTGTGTTAGTCTCCATGTGTGAATTAGTGATGGGCCGTTTATTTTAAAACACATCTTTTATATCGGGACAAATGAGCTGTCTCAGAGACTGACTCGTCCATTTTGTGTTCACCACACAATCATATAACATTATTCTCTTGTAACACGAAAACCCTCATAGGCTCTGTACAGAAAACAGAAATGATTAGTTGACCTTCTGAGTCTCCTGGTGGGAGTTGTCTACACTTTTGTCACTTACCAACCATGTGGGCTCTGTACAGAAAACAGAAACGAATGACCCGAACCAGAAGACTCAGGAGGAACAGTCCTGTAAAGTCAGCGTCTAAACGAAGGACGTTGCACAGCCAAAACATAATTAAGAAATCAACCAGGTGAGATGTAAATTAATAATTTCTGTTTCTCATAATTTGTCCTTGGCTGCATTATCTTTTTGTTGGATTATGTGCCTAAATAGAGATGTTGAAGGAATTTGGCTATTGAAAATGGAACGTTTTAATTTCATTCTGTTCAAATTTTCTAAATGACCTGAGATAATGTATCATCCATCCATCCATCCACCCATCCATCCATCCATCCATTCATTCATTTATTCATTCATTCATTCTTTCATTCATTCATTCATTCATTTGTTTAACCCTAACCCTAGATTAAAAATCAGTAAAATGATTCATCACTTAAGTGATCTGAACTTCTGATCTCTAATGCGAAAGCTTGATTAGCACGTTCACATTTAAGCCAGATCTTGCCACCTGTGACTTCTGTTTTATAAAATATTAAGTGTCATTAAGCCAAACTTTTGGTGAATCCAAACCTTTGGTGTTTGAAATAAACAATCAAGATCAAAATCCAAAAATCATCACTGAGAAGATGCTAAAATTGTGAGCTGTCATTTAATTAGCACCAGATCTGTTGGCCTTCTAGACCATTATTTGCGTTTGATTAAAATATCAAACACAGTCACTGAAGCAGCTGATGTTTTTTGGGCAGCTGTGACTTTATTAGTTAATTGAGTCTGATTCAGTGCACTACAGACAAGAAAAAGAGGACAAGACGCTCAATGCTGCCTTCTTGCATTATCTATTTCCTTTCCTATTCCAGACTAGACATGCTAGGTTTAATGAGCCATCTCCCTTCTCACTATATTATCACGGGTGCTTGTACATCACTATCAAGTTCTTGCGTCATGTTCAATTTCTCTGCCTATTGACGCGCTTAAAATATCAACAATAATATAAAGAAAATGTTTTGTCACATAATAGTAGAGATTGTGACTTAAAGAAACAAAATAAACCACACAAATTAAATATGTATATTTTATTTTCAAAGTGTTTAAAAGTTTAAATGCACAATGATAATTTTGGTGGCTTTGGCTTTTTAATTGTTTGCTTGCACCTCAGTCAATGTCTAAGGGGGTAGGTTTCCAAAAGCCTTTCACAATACTTTGCTAGAATCGTTGCTAAATCCTCCTGTAAGAACTGGTGTAACTCAGGTTTTTGGGCCTTTTTGCTCATTCATGCTTGTTTTTTCATTCCATACACATTTTGTGTAAAAAGTTGGAGGTATGATAAGGAACATTTCCCTGCTTAAAGACAGTTGGGGTCGACGTCTGGCTTATGTTTTGAGGTTTTGCTTTAGTATTTATATAAAATCTACTTTTTTCATGATGCGATGTATTTTCTAAATAGTCCCATTTCCAGCAAAACAACCCATCATCATGAAGCTCCTACCCACATACATCAATGGCATTCTTCTGTGTAAATTTTAATGAGATACTGTATCATTCTGGTAATCACCTGAAAATATCACAATGGCTTTTTTTATGCTGGTCTTGGAGTAGGGGATGTTTCCTTGTAGTCTTTCAGGCCATGATAACACTCCTAATGGTGGATGCACTTTCTTTGATATCTTTTGCCTCCAATACTTTCACTAATTTCTTTGCTGTTGTCTTAGAATTTAGTTGATTATTTAGGACAAAAGTTTAGTTGTGCCTTTTTCATGAGTGATGTAGTATCAATATGCTCCCAAGATTTAGATTTTTGTAAACAGTTGTTTGTGATATCTTTACTTGTTTGGAAACTGATCTTAAAAAGGAACCAGACCTGTGGAGGGCCACAATTCTTTTTCTGCAATCTTGGCTAAATCACTTTAATTTCTCTTGGCCTAAAGGACAAAAAGGACATAGTTCTAAATGTAGGCAGTTTTACAGCCACATGTGCTTTCTCATTAACTCCTAATTTTGCAAATTGACCAATTGAAAGCATCTAAAATTCATTACATCATAAAGGAAGCAAAGTCTAATAAAAATTCTTAGTTTGCCCAGCTATGCAGTGTTAGCAAAACCCAGCACTCGATTATTAGCTCAGAATTGTTTTGTGTTTGCACCTCTCTGAAAAACAAATTCAGCCCACATAGGTCTTGGTAATTTGATGAGCTAAATAAGGGGTATTAAATGAGGTACAATGCTGAACTTTGCACTTTTGTGGTCCAAGACTGCAGTCTGACACTTCTGATTTAGCATTTCCCTTAACATTGGGCTTATCAAATAGCAGGGTTGTTTGGCCAAATGTTAAAAAAAAACAGTAAGGATTGACAAAGTGAAGAAAAGTAAAAGCATGTCAGTTTTAAATGAAATAACCATTTAAGATTTATGTCTAGTGCAAAAAAAATTGAAAATCAACAAAAATTATGTTTTTAAATGTAAAAACAGAGTATTTTTTCTGTATATTTTTTCATGTATGTTTTCTGTGCCAGAATATAAAATGACTACTCACAAAGTAATAACGGTATAGCATATAAAGAGAAGCTGATACTCTGACTAGCTGTGCTTTTGTTTTCAAGCATGACTTTTATATGATGTATTGGCGACAAGTTAGAGTGACAAGGATGTTTCAGGGGACAGATTCTCCTCCATGCTTAATGGTAAGATTTAGTTTATTTCCTTTCAAACCATTATTCTTTTATACCAACCCCACCCTGGATGAATGGACCCAAAAATCTCCCCCATATCTATCTAATTTAACCATAAAACACTCCAGATCAGAGATACCCAAACTTAGCCATGCCTTGTAAGAGAAGATGGGAGAAAAAACTGATGTCATTGACACAAATCTTATTTTTTTTTTATTTAAAATTTTTTTGTTTTATTTTTAAGCTGTAAAAACTTTGCCAGTACTTACCTCTGTAAGCAGAATTTCAATCTGATTAACTTGAGTGTAAACTGAGAAGCAAACAAACTGATTCTCAGCTAAATGAAATACTGATTTTGGCAGTACGTCAGCTGCACCCCAAGTTAGAGAAACTTTTGAAAAATATAACCAGCTATATGTTTTACATTAGAAGATACTGAAAAAACAAAAATATGGCTGAATTGCTTATTGCTTTAATAGCTGTATTGGAAAAACAATAGGACTCTGTTGTACTGTAAATAGGATCAAATAGGATCAAATAATACATTTTTAAATATTATGAAATCATAAATGAGGAAAACAATGGCAACTTTAATTTGAATATAAAACAGCTTGGTATTATACAACATTTACTTTAGGCCCATGGCCTTCAATCAATTTTGCCTTTGGTTCTTTACATAGGAAAACAGTTTGGGTGCTTCTGTTTTAGATGCCTTCCAAGACATGTGGCAGCACAGAGATGGTGTCTAATTGTAGATTTCAGGTCTTAGTGACCTCAGATTTAACTACGCTTTAAAGAATTACTTAAAACATGTTCCAAACTGAAATGGATGCCTTTCTAACATCCTCATTGTGCACACAGTACTGTAAGTAGCTATTTCACGTATCTGTACTTTATTGAACTATTTCTATTTGGGTAGACTTTTACTTTAACTTCACTACATTTCAAAGTCAAATATCTTACTTTTTACTCAACTACATTTTGCAAAACCAGTAGTTCCTTTTTATTTATGAGTGGATAAAAATGTAACTGATCTAACTCACAGCAAGCCACCAAACAGGGTGGAGCACGCACTTTGTTTTCAGCTTGTTTTATTTGCCGCTTGGTGGTATTTTCTTATTGTAGCATGAACGTACAGTTCAGTGTCAGATAGAAATGATGGAAGAAAACTTTGACTCTAACTTGCCACAACACCCGTGACCATATTTGCATGTTTTTTTTTTTTTTTAGTTTGAAGGTTTTGGGCTCATAATAATTTTGAATAGATATGAATCAGTGTTTGACTTAATATAATTTTATTAATAGATTGGTGTGCTAAGAGTAACATTAAAATCATTTTACATAAACTGAGCTGATCAAGCAAAGTCTTGTGACAAACAATATAATAGGAACATTATAATAATAAAGGCAAATTTGAAGGCAAATACTTTTGTAATTTTACTCAAGTAAATGTTTAAAGTGAAGTTTTAACTAGTTTATATCTACTTTAACTCAAGTACATGGTTTATGTACTTCATCCACCACTGGTCTGATGTTATATATCATGTGCTCTATACCAATTTATTGCTCTATGACCATTTTTTTTTTAACCAAGGTCTCCAAAAATTCTGCAGCTATCTATACAACACGTCCCTGATCCCTAATAAAATCTCTTTTAATGGAAACCTTCTCAAGTCTCTGAATACCTCAAATCCTTGAGGTGTTTCAGAAGAAAATAAAACAAGTGACATTTGAGAAAATACAACTGCATTAAAAGTTCGGAAGTTTAGGATTTTTTTCCTCAATTTAGAATTCTATAGACTTGAATGCTATTTGGTTTTATTGCACAGCTCAGTTCTGTTGATGATATGAAAGCTTCACTGCAAGAAAAATAGCAGGAGCTTTGAAGTGATCATATATCCGAATCCTTTACAGGCAATTGAGTCCAAGACTTTTTCTTTTCTTTTCTTTCATCAGTCACGATTTTTTGACCCACTTTCTCCAAAAGCCAGGTGCTCTAGGAGATGTCTTGCAAAATTGGTGGCATATTTTACACATCAAAACACACAAAAGCTTTTTGAGAAATGGCAAAGTCATAGTGTTCTCTAGCTTGTGTTAATAAATTCCTTAAAATAAACTAAGTTTCCACATTTGCCTTTATGTCTAAAGACTAATTATTCGGGACTGTAAAATTGAAATGACTGGATTGTTTATGCTTCTCATATCATCATCATCATCATCATCGCCATCATCATCACTCACTCCTTAAAGCACAAAGCTGCTGGATTTTTGTATTTAACTATCCCAAAGCATGTGACCAATCTTAAAATGAAAGAAAAAGATCATCAGCCTCATGCAAGGGAGTGTTATATATGTTACATAGACACAAATCCTTAATTAGACTGGATATTTGAGGTTGACCATTTGTTACTGAAAGGTTAAAACGATAACAACTTCATTCCTCAAGCCTCCAAAAACGTATCTACCATACTTTGCCTTGCCTCATAAAATATTTGAACAAACAATAGGTCCACACTTTGGATCTCTTATCTCTATATCTTAAACCTTCCTGCCAATCCAACCCTCGACAACCAATAATTAAATAGCCACAAACATGCTTATTAGTAGTAAATGGTTTGTAGTAAGCAATATTTAGTATTGTAATCAGGGCAGCATGTTTCAGTTCATCTCACTCCTTTTAATGTTGACAGGGAATGACACCAGGCTTCTCCTGGCTGAATACTGATGCCTTGCGCTGTCAGCTGAGACTTTCTAATTTGTATTCAGATGTTTCCACACTCAGCTTGGGTTCAACTCGCTTCTGTGATGCGACTTGTAAATAGAGGCAGATGTTATGCTTATTAAAATGGAACTGACAGCGTCGAGACAAGTCTGACGTATTCAACGTGTTCAAGCTATTTTTTTTTATTTTTTTGTATGACATGGGATGATACAAACATTGCCAAAGTGCTCAAAGGGAAGAGAACAGCATGGCAGTTTCTGAATGGCTGAATCAGTAAGATAAACTGATGTGTAGCATCCCTTGGTTGTTTCTGTCCTTTTCTGAAAGACTTCAAACAGTACTGGCATGGATTCTCTCATGAGAACACCTCAGTTATAATTCCACACTGTGCAAGGACGATGTGTGTTTCTGCTGAGGTTAGATCTAAAGGCAAGAGTTAAAAAATCTCCCACTGCTGCTCTTTTCTCAGATTCCTGTAGGAGGTTAGGGTTTGTGTATAATAACACCGACTGGTATATATTAAGAGAATTTGCCCACCATGGGAAGCCTCTATGTGTGTGTGAGAGAGATTAATGTTAGCTGCCACATTTGTCCACTGGACATTTCATGATCTTATACTCAATAGCCAAGGTTAGAGTGAAAAAACAAAAACAAAAAAAACATTTTGCATGTACAGCAGATTCTAATGATGTAAGATATTTGTGGCTTCTCCCAAGTTTCTTGAAGGCTCTTGTTGCTTGCACCGCAAGACAACACACTGCTGAGGTCAGTGCCTGTGGCTAATTGAAACAAATGGGACCAATTTAAGGCCTTTGCTCTGCACTGGAAAGCAGAACATATAATTAATATGAAGGGGGGCTAAGTATGTGGGCAGAAGATTGGACAGTTGTAAAAGTGTAGATTGAAAATCACCATGGTACTATACATCATAATGCGCCTTTGATTTCATGCAGTGCTTCCTCTTCTCTCTTTCTCTCTAGTGACCTTGGCTTGTAAACTTGTCACTGCATGAGGCATTTGCTCTTCCCGATTCCATATACCATTCGGCTTAGTCCAGTGCTTAATCCCATCTGAGCTACATTGCATGTCATGTGAATATCCATTATAGCTTAGTGAAATACTTACTTTATATGCCACTAAAAACCATTACTGTAATCTCATGTACAGATCATACTTAAAAAAAAAAAACAGTAGCACTAAATTAAAATTGACGGAATGTTTCCATTACTTATATTTGTCCAATAGATGGACATCTTTATAGCCTGAGATCAACCTTCTAGAGTTTTCCAGTTATGTGTAGTGTAAAATTCCATATTGTAATAAACAAATTCTTGTTTCACATTTACATTCTCACATAAAACAGAAGTATTCTGTATTAAAATATAATATATGCAAATCTAACTGGATGTTGGATGACCTTTAACTTATAGTTTTGCTTTTAATTTTTGGCACGTCCATCACTCTTCTGTGATGTTCTGTGAAATGTCACCAAACTGTTTTAGTTGCATGATATGAGCAAGACTTGAAATAAACACACACTATTCAGGCAATATTATGAAAAACGTAGCAAATATCTCGTAGGTCCCCTTAATGCCATTTAAACATTTCTGATATGTTGAGGCATGGACTCCACAAGACTTTTGAATGTATTCCATGGTATCTGTCACCAATGACCATGTTGCCAGTTCAGTGGTTGTCCATCTTTTGCGGAAGTGGTAGATCAATGGTTAAGATATTGGACTTCTAATCAAAAGGGCATATATTCAAATCCCACCACTACTAAGCTGCCACTGCTGCCACTGCTTTATCCTCAAGTTTGTAAAGCTCTGTTGTATGAATGTGATAATTGTACGTTGCTCTGGATAATGGTGTCTGCCATAGTCTGTACAATTTCAATGTAAATCTTTGGTCACCTTTGGTAGGCACTAACCACTACTAAGACCCCATAACATCTGATGTTTTGAAGAGGATCTGACCCAGTCTTCTAGACATCACAATTTGGGCTCTTGACAAAAACACTCAGATCTTTAAACTTGCCCATTTTTCCCGCTGTCCTAATACAGTCTGTTCCTTGACTGGTGCCGCTGAATGACAATCAAATGTTGTCTGCTTCACCTTGCATTGGTTTTGATGTTCTGAAAGATTGATGTATTGTAAAAAAAAAAATAATAATTACAAAAAAAGAATTGTGACTTTAGAAAATATATACTATTTTTATTTTATGATGAATAGAGTGTTTTACCCTAGCTAGACCACCCATTCTTGCCTTTTCAAAATTGTTAACAACAGTGAATCATAGCTTCAGCATAAAACTATGCAATTACACTAATATTCTTGGCTGATTAACAACATTTGAGACAATATTCGGGGTCTCAGTTCAACGCATGAATCACATTCTCTGTTTCATTGCTGTTTTTCTGCAGTTTACCACAGTTTCGCACTTCTGTTCAGCCATTGACCAAGTGACAGATCGTTTTGTCGCACCTCTCACCAGCATTATAGACCAATCTATTTCAGAGCAAGATCCCAGCCATGCATTGAATAGAGTAGCTGCAACAGCTGCTGACAACAAAACATGGAGACAAATAAACAACACACATTGAGTTTGCAATGATTGCAAAGTGTTTGTGTTACAGTTTACAAGCTGAACCTTTTTTTGTCCTAATGATGCGATAACCACATCACAGAAAGTGTTTAGGAATAGTGTCTTATCAAAGCCAGTAGCAGGTGAAAGCTTGACAAAGTCGCCAGGTCTGTTTTTTTCCTGCTTCAACAAAAATGGCGGATGCATTTTTTTTTATGCAAATCAGTTTACCCCAAATTGTTTATAATATTATTTAAATATTTATGGAAGATTATCATTTCAGATTTCACAGAGAAATGTATTTGCTAATTCCAGGCTCTCATTTATGATTAAAGAGATGTGGGTTAATCAGATAAGTTTACAAGGCTACCAGGCTCTGAATTCTTTGTATATGTTAGTCTGTATGTTTTACTGTTTAGATTTTATAAGAAAATGAGGAAAATGCTGAACACACAATAGTATAATGAAATCAAACCCCCTCTCCCAAGTGTAGATTACATGGTGCCCTAAGTCTGCTTGTTTGGTGTTCTACTAGAGTCACTAATGGAAGCCTCTCTGGCCAAATATCTTATCCATGAATGCAGTTATTTGTGTTTTTTACTTCAAATATCAATTAAGATATGTTACGTATTATGTGTAAATAGAGAATTATATTTATAAAATTTAAAAAGATATATAACAGGGGGCAGAGGTGTTTCCTACAATATATTTAAGGGATTTGGGGATGTTTTATGCCCCTCTGTCCAAGTGAGGGAGAAGTGGCTGGTCTGGTGGAGTGGCTGCTTGTGTTCAAGTTGTTAACTAAGTTAGCACACTGTAATAATAATAAATCATGTAGAGAAGACTGATGTCAAAGCAAAGAGGTTACTTTTAAAATTGTAATGAGCTGTTATAGAGCTTTACTTATTCCATAAGTCTTGGATCATGCTTTAGTAGAAGTGTTCACTAAATAATGTGTTTAGCAGAGCTGAAAAACTCATTTACTCCTAAGTGCTTCACAATCAATCTTAGACTTTAGTTGTATAAACTTGATACCATAAAGAAACACAATGCACGTTTATTTGATCTAACTATATTTTTTATTAGTTAGGTGGTGTTGCTGCCTAGTGACACGTCTGTAGAATGGGAAAAAAATGGCTAATTTTGGCTAATAAAAAATCACCATTCAGACAATAATAGACTGTGGCTAAAGAAATCAGATGCTCATATTTTAAAGTTTTATGCAGTTTAGTAATGTGTTTGTAAATGCGCGTGTATAATGCAATTTAATAAACTGACTTTCTATTTAGGGTAATTTCTCCCACGTTGATCCCACTGATTCAAGGATAGTCTCGATATACAGCATATAGTGTTACATAGTATAAAGGTATACAATGGCACATGTCAAGAGTCAGGACAGTATAGCAGTAACATTTGCATTTTATATTAATGGCATATAGATGCCGACCCTGCAAACATGCCAAACCATCTAGAGACGTACCAGCTCCATTGGATTCCACCTCATGTGGAATTTTGAGATTTGAACTCACAACCTTCAGATCCAAAGTCCAGTGCCACTAAGCTACTGTACCACCTCCCTATAAATACAGTAATGATCCAAGGGACAAATTGTGTTGGCTAGAGATCTACATAAACACAAATGTCAATGTATAGTATGTCCACAACCTTAATTATTTCCATTTAGACCCCAGTTCAAAATGACACCAGGCTACATGAGCATTGGAATTGGGATCATTCCAGAATTGTGAACCTAACAAAATACTTTTTCAAATATGTGAGTTAGAGTTTACCATTTGATATAGCTTATGGGATAAAGAAAAAGCCATGCTCATTAACATAGGTGCCTATTCATAGCTTCACATGGCAGAATTGAGACATGAATCCTGCTTTATCATAGCCTGGGTCACATTGGTTGAAATTACTAATTTGTTTCTATTTTTGAAAATTTCATCAGATAATTTTATTATAAAATATCTTACAAATGGATAAACAAACTGGGTTTGGGCAGAGGGCAATGTTGGCCAGTATTCTATTTGCAAAAAATGCAAACAAACAAACAAAGGTCGGAACCATACCTTTAGATTCAGAACGGATACAGCTTTCTTATTGCCCAAAACTGCAGTATGCATTGAGCATTTGTTTTCTTGTGAGCCCTAAACCAATACAGCACTTCTGTGTGAATTTGGAATAAACAGGAAATTGTAAAAAAAAAAATAATAAATTGCCTGATGTATTCCAAAAACCTCCGGGAAGTCATGCATAAAAAATCAATCATCAGAGATAAACCTACGGGGCTAATACTTATCAAAGAATTGTATCAAATCCCAAAGTGTACTCAATTGTTTACACACTCCCATTATATTTCTGTCTTGAGCCTAAACTGTTTTATCCTCTTTCCACTTCTATTTGGACATTTGTGTGTTGAGATTATTTCCACTGTAATTTATTTGGATAAATTTAGTGCTATACAAGATGAGCCCCCTGAGTTTTAATAGCCGAGCCAAGCCCCGGTTCAGATGCCACCGGGAAGGGCTGCATTCATTTAGAGTGAAATTATATCTTATTTGCAGCTGTGCTCCCTATTAGAGTCGGTGTCCAAATGGATTAAAGCACTCAGCCACCAAACATTAAGGAATTATTTTTGCAGGGAAATCTGTCTGCTACCTGATAGAGGATGGGGACAGCGAGATGTCATCTGACTCCAAAAAAATATTTGTCACCCTCTGGATTAATAACTTCCTTGATACGAGTTTTGCTTATAGGTCACATTTGTCCTCATATACACATGACACTTTTATGATGGTTTGGATCATTTTTGCAGAACATTTTTAGATAAAGCACATGTACAGCATGTACATGTTAAATATTGCAGTCTAAATAGTGATCAAAAGAGCTTCTGAAATGGCCATTTACCTTCGCTAATATCCAAATTAGCACAAATGTACTGACATAAATCAAGTGGGCAAGACAATGATTTTCAAAGCAAAGAGGTTAGTTTCAAATTCCTAATGAGCCGTTCCAAGAGCTTTACCAAACTCATTCCCAAAGTCTGGGCTCATGCTTCATTAAAAGAGTTCAATAAATAATGTGTTCAGCACAGCTCTGAAATAACTATTTAACCCGAATCGCCTCGTAATCAATCTTGGAATGATTAACTGTTTTATTTGGTACAGAGCAGCTTTTCATTCGATGCCAATAGACCTTTTTCTCACCCAGGCAAAGTGAGTAGAAAACAAACAGAAGCTCATCTTAAATGAAGATTAATGGATTGACTTGGTCAAATATGAAATGTTTGAGAAGTGCCACAATCAGTCTGTTTTTCAAAAATGTGTGTGCACTTGATATGTGATGCAGGTAGAGAGAACACAATACATTTTTTGGACCCAGTCTCATTCACATGCAGTGTTTGCAGTATATTATGGAATATACTGCAAATAACAGTGTTGGGGCACAAGAATATATTGCATTCTGTTTGCAAAGAAGTGAAGATGTTTCATCAGCCTCCTTATTCTAATCATATGCGTTGAAAAGCACAAACTCAATGCATGATGTGTTTATTGACGTTGTTTAATGTTTTTTGAAGTATTGAACGTCAAAGATGTTCAGTATGTAAAAAAATAAGGGCTAATTTTTGATTCGTTTTAAACTCTTTTGAATATTGTACTAGTAGAGGTGGGTGGGGTTAAATGTGTTTGTGGATACAGTGAAAGTTTGAGAAGTTGCTATACAACAATGTGCTTGTATATAAAATATGCAGGCAAAAAAGATTTTTCATGAGACTGGCGCTCATAGATAGACTATCTATCTATCTATCTATCTATCTATCTATCTATCTATCTATCTATCTATCTATCTATCTATCTATCTATCTATCTATCTATCTATCTATCTATCTATCTATCTATCGTTTTGTATTTTACTGTATATATTATAATTATTGATTCCAAAGAAGATTAAATAAATAACATCATAATAATAATACTACTAATAATACTAATAATAATGATAATAATAATAATAATAATAATAATAATAATAATAATAATAATTACAACAATGCACATCTAATATACATATAATGTGCACTAGATCGCCGTATCTTCTGAGTAAATTCTGTTTTGCAATTAACCATTAATGTTGACTCAACATCACTTGAGCTGATAAAGTATTGGAGGTATGTAAGAGGAAATATTGGATCACAGCCTAAGTCTAAATAAAGTAGGGCAGAGTTAATTAAATGATGGATTAGAAGTCCCAAGGCTTGCTTGAATCTGTTTAAGCGTCTGCTGTGTCATATGCTCTCGGTTCTCAGTAAAACTTCTGTGAGAAATCTGGCAAAAAAAGAGTCTAGAGACACAGCTGGATTGTCAGATCTTTCTTTTGTTTTGCATTCACAGTGGATCAAGGCAGCGTCAGTAGTCAGTCATCAGTCTGCTTATGCACAGTACGCTGTTTAGAGAGAAAATAGAGACTAGATCAGGCAGAGTGATTGGAGTATTCTGCTGAGTGTGGATGACCTTGATTTAGAGCTCCCACACACATATTTCATGTCCAGAGAAAACAGAGTGGAATACACACAGGCATATGCTAAAAAAGTGATGACTAGAAAAGTGCTGAATAATTGCACTTTTAGCAAAAATTTACAGAACAGTTTAATCTAGATTCAATTTTAATTGTATTTTTTCAAATGTATATCATAAGGTCTAATGTATAGATGATGCTTTACTCGATCTGCATGGACACTTTATTAAAGTGTTAGTTAATAAGTATTAAATACTTATTAAAGTATTGGGACACCTGATTTTGAGATATATATATATATATATATATATATATATATATATATATATATATATATATATATATATATATATATAGGATGTCCTTGTAGTAGCATTAAATTTCACTTCACTTGAACTAAAATAGAAGGCCCAAACCTGTTCCAGCATGTTGCATATATGCACAAAGATGTGCATGAAGATATGGTTTACATGGTTTGTAGTGTAAGATCTTGAGTGGCCTGCAATAGAGTTCTGACATTAACCCTATTGAACACCTTTGGGATGAATCGGAACTCTGACTGCACCCCAGACCTTTTCTCCCTACATCAGTACCTGACTGTGTGGCTGAATGATCACAAATCTCTACTTATACACTCAAATCTAGAACAAAAATTCAGAAGAGTAAAGGTTATTAAAACCGCAAATGGAGACTAAATGGGGAATGAGATGTGTAAAACACACATAAGAATAAGAAGATCTGTCAGGTGTTCTTTTCTATGTTTTATAACCCAGCTGATAACCACTATGCTGGCATCATTGTTACACAGGGCTCATTGTGCTTTAGTGAAAATGTACAATATTAATGTGGATAACAAAATGTGTTCTCTTTCACTACATACTGTATATATGATGTAATATGAGTGTGTAAACTAAACAGATTATTGAGTCACGTTTAAATAAAAAAAAAACAGACAAAAGAAACCTACAATTTACTAAATTTCAAATTTCACACATATTTCAGTATTATTAACATAAAAGGAAAAAAACCATTAGATAACTATACTTCAGATTACATGGCCTAAAAGTGTGTGTGTGTGTGTGTGTGTGTGTGTGTGTGTGTGTGTGTGTGTGTGTGTGTGTGTGTGTGTGTGTGTGTGTGTTCAGGCTAAAATGAATATATAAATACGAATGAATAAATGAATACTGATGTAGTCCATCGCTTCCCATCTCCTGTTCTTAGTCTAACACAGCCACAGCGTCCAAGAATATGGCCACTTGCATTTCTATTAAAGAGTAGAGAGTGGATAAGGGAGGGTGAATGCAAGCAAACAGCAGTGCAATGGAATGTACAATGATGAAATGTAGCAAAAAGGAATAACACTGACAATATAAATTCACCTTGTGCCCCAAAAAATTAAGAAAGACAAACATTTATGGTGAATTAACGACATCAGCGACTAACCAGGGTGTAGGAAATAAGGGTGAGCCCTTACATAAGCCTGAGAGAAAGTCACAGAACTTATCAAGACTTATTGGATTCCATTATAGCAAACCTGACTATGATAATTGTGAGTATTTGATTACGTGTGTGTGTGTGTGTGTGTGTGTGTGTGTGTGTGTGTGTGTGTGTGTGTATGTGCATGTGCGTGCGTGTGCGCGTGTGTGTGTGTATTCAGAGTCACTGGGGCAGGGTATATTAATGATTCCTGACAGAGACAAATTAGGTTGTTAGTAATACTTCTGCCATTGTAATGCTCAGTATGTTGCATTATACTATTACTAATAAAAGAATAACAAGGCAGAGCTGCAGCACGGATGAAATCAAATAATTTAATCTTGCACATCATAAAAAACTCTAGAAGATGGCAGAAGCGTCAAAATGAATCGCTGATGGGGTAAAAAAACAAAACACAATGCACTACTCACTCTGCTGCCGGAGGTAATTGATCAATTATTTATAAGAGAGAGGGTGAAAATTATTAAATATTAAATATGATTAATAATGCGTTCACACTGCTGTGAAGGTGTCTTGGAGCGTGTATAATATTAAAGTTAATTCTCTGTGAATGAAGGACATTGCACCTTCATACTGATCCACAGGGTTCCTGTTTGAGGAAACCAAAAGAATAATAAAGTGCAACTGGTGAGTTCACTATTATGTTTGGTATTATAATTTGTTGTGTGCACTTCTTATGAAACTGAAAAATATTTCTCCTGTTGCTTAAATTAGTCAAGGATACTATTAGATTAGATTACATTAAACTTTATTGTATTTTCATATAGTTTCTAAAATGGATATATTCAAAACCCTTTATATTGAACATTAAAATGAAGGCTTTTATCACTGCTGGATGACCACAAAATTTCTGTACTTGAGTTAAAGTTTGACTATTCTGTTTGAATATGAGTAAAAGTACTCATACCGCATTTCTACTTGAGCTTAAGTAGACAATTAGTTGCTTTTGAATCTAATCTACCTAAAGTATAAGGATCAAAAGGTATTAATAAGAGCTGTATTTGAATAATTTATGCTCATTATAGCTTTATAAGGTGAGAGTTTTCTATTGTTACAAGCACACAATGAGAGAACCTTGGGGAAGTGTGGGGTTACAGTTATGGTCTTATCCCAGGTTTTCATTTAACACTTTTTTATGTATTCACTGAAAATGTGAGGAATGACAATTTCATTTTTTATCAAATAAAAAGTAAAATGCAGATATTCTGCATTAAAATAGTTAAAAGAAGTAGTTATAGTAGTAGTAGTAGTAGTAGTAGTAGTAGTAGTAGTAGTAGTAGTAATAGTAGTAGGTGAAAAAAGTATTGGTAGTTAAAAAAGTCCCAAAATAAAAATACAAAATGATAGTACTTGAAAAATTTACTTAAGTACATCAATAAAGTAGAAAATGCTTTGCTGTGTTTATCAAATAAGTATTTGTGTGTAGCTTGTAAAATACAGGAGAAACCTTTTGGATATTTTTCCACACTACATTTTCTTATTTTTAAAAAGCCTACAGATAATAGAAATTGAGCTAATTGGTGTTTATTGATGCCAATCCTTTATCACATGGCCTGCAAGTGAAGGGTTGCTTTCACTTATGTAATGATCAATAATATAGAACAGAAACTTCAATAAACATACCTTCAAAAATGTGCTTTCAAACTAATTTTGAATAAATTATTCTTGAATTCAGAGCTCAGCTTACTATTTGATTGAAGTTTCACAGAGTTCTCCCCATGTCCTTGTGGGTTTCCTTCAGATTTCCCTACTTTCATTTCCAAAAAACATACCAGGAAATGGATTGGTAACTAAATTTCCATTTAATGTAAACAAATGTGTGAATGTGTCTAAGACTCACATTAAATCCTGTGTGTATGCCTGCCTTAACCCTAATCCTAACCCTAGACTTCTCAAACCAAAACCCTTTAATGTTTGCAGTTGCTTCTAATTTATGACTGCTGTGTAAAAAATGTATCCATATTTCTAATAGTTCTGATGTTTATAGCATGTAGACAAAACAAAATCTTTACTTAGGCTACAAGTATGGGAGGTATGTGATTTGAGATATGGATGTGGAAATGACTGCAGACAACAATCTGACCCATGCCATTGGCTTAGCATGTCAGTGGCAAGCAGTGTTGGGCAAAGTTACTTTTAAAAGTAACGCATTACAATATTGAGTTACTCCCCAAAAAAGTAACTAATTACGTTACTTAATTACTTTTTATGGAAAGTAATGCGTTATATTACTTTTGCGTTACTTTTGCGTTACTTGTATCTCTTTCACGCCTCTTTCACACAGGTGTTACAGGTGTAATATAGATAATTGCCATTAAGAAATCAGTTATATTAGGGCAAAAGACATGTCTTAAACATTTAAAATGCTTTATAACATCTTAGAGAACAATAAGATGATCGACTAAATTTTGACCACAAGGCTGAACACTTTCCTGTCGCACTTCTGTACACTGCTTTGCAATCTGCCTTCGCCGTCAGGAATGTAACTATCGTTCGTGTATATAAGGTTAAAGGTGTGGGCTGCACACCGGTGATGTGGAGGGAGAACATGCCTTTCGCTGTCATCACGTAAAACTTTGAGCAATTCCGTAAATATGACCTTGTCCTAGTCTACATCATTCTCTTCTTCATCATCAGCTTGAAACATTCTGAACGCTTTTACCAATTTTGCGCTATTATCAGTGACCGTTGCAGTTTATCTTCCCACAAAGAGCAAATGAGCTGTGAATTTGCTCTCTATCTCTGCTGCGATGGCATCGTACATGTGTCTCCCACGGAAAACTTTTATTCTGAGCAGTCCATAGATCTGCAGAGGTGGAAAGTCGGCAAAAGTTTTCTATATTTCTGTCTCCATTTCCATATATGCAACATTGCATAATGCTGCATACATGCAACATTACACACACACACACACACACACACACACACACACACACACAAACACACATCTGTAGAGCTGTGCTTTGCATGCAGATGGTTTTTTTTTTAAGTGGTATTTTTTGCTTTTCAACAAAACATAATCTACACTTAACCATTATTCCGACTATTTCAAAATAATAAGAATACTTCCATCACAGTAATGAAATTCTCTGGTTTGCCATTTCCGCTTCTGACCAGCTTCTGTTCCCGTATGAGTGCGCGATTCTATGTGACTACGTTCATTTAAATTCAGTATTTATTTTTTTATGCAAAATAATTTACTGAAAAGTAACTCGCATTACTTTTTTAAAAAAGTAACTTAGATATTAATGTGTTAATTTATTAAGTAATGCGCTACTTTACTCGTTACTCCAGAAAAGTAATATTATTACGTAACGCACGTTACTTGTAACACGTTACCCCCAACACTAGTGGCAAGTGCCAAAATGTATATTATTTGATAGTAGACAGCTATAGAGGTGACTGTGGGCAGGTAATACACTACCCTTTAATATACACCAGTGGCATTCCACATGCCTGCTTCTCCTTTTAGCTGTTACCTGTGTCTAAGCAAGTGTAGTTAGAGCACTTTAGCTGTACAACCCTTGACATTTTTACAGAAAACATCTTATAGTATATAATATGATAAAACAAATCTAGTATTTCATAGTAAAGAAATTACTGGTTAAGATTCTTCAACTTTTTCTAGACTTTAATATTTTTTATACTTTATCTATTTTAATAGCTAATATAAAAATGCTAAAATTAGCAAACAGATCTACCAAAGTAACAGTAATTAGTATAGAATTGCTAAGAACAGGCATAAGAAACTTATATTAGCTACATTACTGTATTCAAAGTTTCTTCAAGTGTTGAGATGTAATGCTTTGCAGTAAACAACCTAATAAATGACATTTATCAGATTTAATTTTATTATTAAAATATAACCAGTGTTAGACTAATTCTTTTTTCATTCAGTGCAATAAGAGCAATGATTATGCATAGTACAAACTAATTCAGTTCTAATCAACCAAACATGGACATCATAACAATGACATATACACACAAATATATAGAGTCAGGATTTACTTTTTAAATGAATTCATTTATCCCTATAAATGTCTCCTTAATCAGCAAACCAAAGGCAATGTTGGGATGGAATAACTTCCTAAAATGATATTAGGAAAAACCTTTGACATTATGCACACTCAAAATGTGTAAACAGTGTATAGTGTGATTCAGAAAAGTTTGAACATGTCTATTTGGTTGAAGTTATCAACTGTTAACTAATGGAGACTTGATTGAAAAACAATTAATGGCAAATTCTAGTACTGAAGCTGTCTTATCAGATGTAGTCTGAGCCATCATAGAAAAACTGTGGGTATCAATTGCAGTCCAAGTGGTACGACCCAAAGGAATACGGTTTTTGCGTATTGAATTATGGCCTTATCCCTATCTTGGAATAGTTACCGTAATTTCCGGACTATTAAGCGCACCCAAATATAAGCCGCACCCACTGAATTTTACAAAATGTTTATTTTTAACATAAATAAGCTGCACCTGTCTATAAGCCGCTGTCTACACTGAAACGAATGAACTTTACACAGGCTTAAACGAAAGACATGCTACGAAATATGTTGCGATTCCTTTAAGAGCATAACGGTATTTTGGGAATAGCCTGCCACTGGATTTTTTCGGTATTACTGCATGTGCTGCAGGGATTATGTGTTTATTATTTTCTGATGCTGATTTCTTTGACTAACTCGTAACGCTGTTGCCTAGAATAATAAAAAAGCACGAGTTTTGGAAACCTGTCTGTGCTTATATGATTTCTGTTGCAACTGGAGTTAGCGAGCTCTCCCTTAACCTTGACTCAACGCGTTACAATGGCTTGTATCGAAACAGTAGCCTACCAAGTAAGTCATTGTTCACTGTCTTCCTCCTTCTTTCACAACTATTCTCTCTGGAGTTTATCTTTTGGCATCGTCGTGCGTTTAAAAATCACCCGGTGGAAGCTTAGTTTTTTGGCTTGAAATTTGTGAAACATAGCCGCTTCGTTGTTTAAGCCGCGGGGTTCAAAGCGAGGGAAAAAAGTAGCGGCTTATAGTCCGGAAAATACGGTATATAATTTATAGTTATATGTATCTATATAATTGTACTTTAATATAGATAAAATATTTTTAAAACTAAAACATTAGATAATGCTCTATTTATTATTGTATGCAAAAGAATAAATACAGTAACACTCTGAGGGCCATACAGAGTACAATTCTGTACTCTATCCTACATGTGTGACCCTCGGACTGAAATATATGTAAACAAAACAAATCAACTATAACACATTACAGTCCCTCCCTCCTAGGAACACCTCCTGGTGTTCTCCTTCTATGGGTACACCCCAGGGGTCTGGGGGCGGGGTAGTTGGTGTGGTTTCTGTGAAACTCTTCTATAAAAAATGGATCTAAGATATTGTTTTCATTGACCCAACTCTGTTCCTCTGGACAGTATCCCTCACAGTCAATTAGGTATTGTAGCCATCCCCTCCCCGACAGGAATTGAGAACTGGGATACTACATGAGAACTACGTGATGTACATGGATGTCATAACTCTTTGAGAAATATAAAAAAGTCATCAATGTATAGCAGGATGGAGTTCAAAACATCCCTAAAGATCTGATTCATAAATGCCTGAAACACTGCCAGCAGGACAGGATCTCCAGGACAGGATCTCTGAATAACTGTTCATGACTCTCTGCTCTCCCCTTCAGCCACTGCTCGCAACCTTGGGGTAACTATGGACAATCAACTGTCCTTCTCCTCACATGTTGCTAATGTGGCAGGTTCTTGTCCATTTCTTCTCTACAACATCCAAATTATTCAACCATTTCTGTCCACACAGGCTGCTCAGGTGCTTGTTCAGTCTCCTTTCATTTCAAGACTGGACTACTGCAACTCTCTGCTGGCAGGTCTACCTCTGAACACCATTCGTCCATGCCATTTGATCCAAAAACGCAGCTGCGTGACCTGTGTTTAATCTGCCCAAGTTCTCCCACACCACCCCACTGCTGCGCTGCCTCCACTCGCTTCCAGTAGCTGCACGTAACAGATTAAAAACACTGATGCTTGCCTATAAGGCAAAAATAGACCAGCACCATCTTACCTCATCACACCTCACACTGCACCACTCTGTCTGAGATCCTCTCGCACTGCTGGTACCACCTTCTCTCATGGTAAGAGGTAAGTATACTTCAAGGCTCTTCTTTGTTCTGGCACTGAGGTGGTGGAATGAACTTCCCCTGTCCGAAGAGCAAAGTCCTAGACTATCATCAAGCGACGGTTGAAGATTTACCTCTTCCTGAAAAACTTAAACTAAAACTTTCCAAGTTTGCGTTGTTAAAAAAAAAAAAAAATAAATAAATAAAACGCCCTCAACAGAGTTATCTTAAGTTTGTAATCTAGCATTCCAGTGTAGATTTATTTATTGCTAGAGACCTTAAGCACTTTTGTACACCAGAGGGAGTGGGTAATGGTAGCGTATGGTAATTGCGTTCAGGCCGCGATAGTCTAGACATTGGTGCAACCCCCTGTCCTTTTGCTTGTTTGGTTCCCCATGCAGTGTTTCCAGCAGTTTAATGACCACTGTGCTGATTCTTTGTGTTGCCATGATAGGGTTATGGGCTTAAATCCAGGGAAATCCCCAGGATGATGAGGTTTGAGGGTGAGGAGGTAGTGAACAGGATGAGCTCCTCTACATAGAATAATCCTACTACTGGGTTACTGGAGAGGTTTGGTGGGTGATATAACTATCTCCAATGGGTTGATTATTTACCATAAGGTTGTGAGCGCATGCAAGGTTTTATAGCGCATTGGTGATCCTCCTGTCCACAATACGAGCAAAGTTGGAGACTCTGGCATCGCAAGAGTTCTGAAGTCACAGCTCGTTCGGCCCAGCTGCATCGGTTCTGGAGCGCTGGCACCGCTAGCACTCTCTGTTTCTGCTCTTTGCAGCTACTGTCAGCGATTGGTATTTAAATTTCACGGCAAAATTGGTGGCCGATTCTAAACCTTTGCTTAACTGGAGTAGTTGTGTGGACACATCCAGTCCTCCTGCCGTATACTCAAACATCTCCTGAAGTGGCTTTAAAAGCCTAGGTTCAGTGTCTTCCTGGTTAGCAGCGTTAGCATCAAAACGCATTTCGTGGTGTCCTCACTGTAAGTCTCAGGGTGGTGGGAGAAATATACCTTAAATTGTAAGAGGAAGCCACGACACCGATCAGCGGTGCTGTTGAATTTATCCGCAGGGCCATTTTCAGTGGCCAGCAAGGCTTGGAGCGCCTGGAGGAGGTGAATGTTTGCGGCCTCTAGTTTCCCCTGAAACCATTACAGAAACACGATGTAAAAATTAATGTGTGAAAAGAATATTCTGATAGATTTCGAATGTATTTCATTCTGCATGCTAGGATTTTCATTTGAACAATGTTAACACCTCTGTTTTCATTTTTACAATTGAACAAAAAACAGTTCTTTGTTATGGACTAAATTGTAGACCCTGTACTAATCACCTGTACTGACTAGTAAAATCTTTGCAAGAACACATTTGTCCATGTTTTCTAAATAACTATAACCATGCATGTCATGACACTGCTGTGTCAGTATTCTGAGCATGCTTTGCCTTGCTTCTTTTGAATATCCCATTAGCAGGGTGTAGAGGGGCCAGTGAGTGAGCTGTCACATGCTGGGTGATAAAACAGCATGGAGGACATGGGTGAGCCATTTACAGCTTTTCTTTTCAATTGATAGCACTACAATGAAGGCTTTACCACACCATGCTTTATGCCACAACCCTTCTCTATCTATCTCCATTTCTGTAATGGCAAAATTAAGTGACATTACTCTTCTCAGTAACCTCTTTATGTAATTGTTGCTTTTTTTTATCTATTGTGAGATGAAAAGGTGATACCTGAGTCAGCTGTACTGAAGATAATATCCAATATAAAAAGATCTATATTGACTTTCTGTTGATGGCCACAGCGACTACAGCTTCACCTTTATTTTACCCTTTCTAGGATGGATAAGAGAGGTACAGATATATCCAACTGTACAATGACATAATTATTATCAATATAAGCACAAATGCATATATAAAATGATTAATTATGCAATTAAAATTATAAAATAAATATAATATAAAAATAAATGCTATTAAATATAAGAAAATGTAAAGTTTTATCATTCATATTTCTAATTAGTGAAGTTTGAGTATGAAAACTAAATCTGAAGCATTCTGTGGAGATTATAACAGCACAGAGCCAAGGCTGAAAACCTGGGAACTCAAATGCAAAACATTTCCCATATTTTATACCAGACAACCATTTCTGCATTGCCTTTGATGCATTGCATTTTATATCTCACTTTAAAAAAACTTGTATATAATCTTGAATAAGTAGCAGGTATATCTAAGTATTCAACATAATCTTTGAATTTATCAATCTTTGCCTAAATTAATACAGTTATACTCCACTTGTCATTTTTAGCCTTGGCCAAGGACATAATAGATTTATAGTCTTTCCAGGAGCACTTTCTACACTGAAAGGCACCATGCCCACACACATTCACACGCCCATTTACATCTAACTCAAGTTTAGAGAAGCCACCAACATACTGCACAGGTTTTTAGAAAGTGGGAGTCAGAAAAAACAAACAAACAAACAACAACAAACAACAATAAAAAAAGTTATATTAAATCTTTTTTTTTTCCAATGATCACAGGTTGTGACATGGATGAAAAGTGCTCTAGGTCTTTGGATAATCTGTTTAATCACTCTGCAAAACATCAATAGATATGACCTTGCTTATTAAGAGATCCTTATAAAACCTTAAGAAATGTTTTAATGGAATGAGCATAAACTGAATTTTATAATGTGATACCAAGATCCAGGGCCAAGTATAAAATCAATAGATTATCCTTTAAATATTGATAGCTAAAAACTGCACTATCAAAATAGATGAAAAAACTAATAGATAAATTGTGATGATATATTGTGCACTTGTCAGGGATCCACCTGCTACGCCCCCCTTGGTAGCTGTCACGCTGCCTTGTTCTGCCGCTCCCGGTATTAACGAGAGACAGGTGTCTCTCGTTACCGATTTCCCATATGAGCTCTTATTCTCATCTCACTCGTGTCGGAACTACTCAATGGCTACTGACACCAACCTTACTCAAGACTGCCAGCATTCCCCGCTGGTTCCGAGGATTACCTTCGTTCCGAGGATTACCTTAGTTCAGTGGATTACTCTCCTCCCGTGGATTACTATCCTCCCGTGGTTTGCTTTCGTCCTGTGGATTCTTTTCGCGATTCAGTTCATATCTCTACATGACTTGTGTGTGTGTGTGTGTGTGTGTGTGTGTGTGTGTGTGTGTGTGTGTGTGTGTGTGTGTGTGTGTGTGTGTGTGTGTACAATAAACATGACAGAGCTATTCCCGCTTCCGGTTCATGATCCAAACCCTGACAGAAGGTCCGACCACTACTGAAAGAGGAATCGCCCTGCCGAGATGATTTGGCAGCCAAACTCCGCTTTGGGTTTTACCCGGAAGCGCGCTGCCGCTCCTCGCGGATCATGCTCATGCAAGTGCGGCTGCACCACGCCCTTCTGACAGCCCAGGGAAATTCCCGGCTTGCTTCTCTGGCGAGATGACCGAGTGGGGGGATTCCTATAGAGCGTGGGCAGGTACGTGGATGTGCAGTCATCCCAATTCAACACAGAGCGGGTCAAGATCGCCTTTTGCATTTCCCTCTTATCTGGAGATGCTCTCTCTAGAGCCAGCAGGCTGTGGCGTGCCAAGGGAGGAGATTTTGGTTCTTACGCGGATTTCATTAATCAACCCCTCGGGATGTCCGGGATAAAAACAACAGGTCTCCACGTCTGCACCTTTATTTCCTCTGAGCGCTCCTTTCAGTTCCAGTGTTCCTCCGAGCGCGCCGCTCTGTTCCAGAGTTACTCCGAATGTGCCGTTCCGTTCCAAAGTTTCTCCGAGTGCGCCGCTTCGTTTCAAAGTTCCTACGAGCGCGCCGTTCTGTTTCAAAGTTCCTACGAGCGCGGCGCTCCGTTCCAGAGTTCCTACGAGCACGCTGCTCTATTCCAGTGTTCCTACGAGCACGCCGCTTCGTTCCATCCTCCCGCCAAAGGGGTCCGCGCTGCTCCAGCGTTCCGCCGAGGGTGCCACTCAGCTCCAGCGTTCCGCCGAGGGTGGCGCTCAGCTCCAGCGTTCCACCGAGGGTGCCACTCAGCTGCTTGGCCATGCCTGGCCGCGAAAGGGACGTTGTTCCCCAGAAAGCGACGTCTCGCCTTCAAGTTCCCCAGAAGGCAACGTCTCGCCTTCAAGTTACCCAGAAGGCGACGTCTCGCCTCCAAGTTTCCCAATAGGCAACGTTTAGCCTTCAAGTCTCTCTGACGGCGATGTCTCGCCTTCAAGTCTCTCTGACGGTGAAGTCTCGCCTCCAAGTTCCTCGGACGGCGAGGTCTCGTCTCCAAGTTCATCGGACGGTGACGTCTCGCCTCCAAGTCCTTTGGACGGCGACGTCTCGCCTCAAAGTCCCTCGGACGGTAAAGTCACGCCTCCTAGCTCCTCTCCAGGCGATGTCTCTCGTACTGATTTCCCATATAAGCTCTCATTCCCATCTCACTCGTGTCGACCTACTCAATAGCTACGGACACCGACCCTACTCAGGACTGGCAGCATTCCCCGCTGGTTCCGAGGATTACCTTCGTTCCGAGGATTACCTTAGTTCAGTGGATTACTCTCCTCCCATGGATTACTATCCTCACGTGGTTTGCTTCCGTCCTGTTGATTCTATTCGCAAAGTCTCTACATGACTTGACGTCTCGCCTTCAAGTTACCCAGAAGGCGACGTCTTGCCTCCAAGTTCCCCAGAAGGCGACATTTAGCCTTTAAGTTCCCCAGAAGGCGACGTTTAGCCTTTAAGTTCCCCAGAAGGTGACATCTCGCCTTTAAGTTCCCCAGAAGGCGACTTCTTGCCTCCAAGTCTCTCTGACGGCGATGTCTCGCCTTCAAGTCTCTCTGACGGTGAAGTTTCGCCTCCAAGTCCCTCGGACGAAGACGACTCGCCTCCAAGTCCCTCGGACGGCGACGACACGCCTCCTAGCTCCTCTCCAGGCGATGTCTCTCCTCCGAGTTTCTCTCAAGGCGACGACTCTTCTCCGAGTTCCCCTTTAAGGCGATGTCACGCCTCCTAGCTCCTCTTCAGGCAACGTCTCACCCCTTGAAGTTCCTCTGAAAATGACAAAGCACTCCCAAGTTCCTTTTAGGGTCCTGCTGCGCATCAAGGTTCCCCCCAGGGCACCGTTGTGCTTCGAAACGTCCCTGGAGGCTACGTCACTCTCTCAAGCCCCTCTGAAAGCACAGTCACGCTTCAAGTCCCCTCTGCCGGCGCAATCCAGGATCTCTCAGAAGCCATCATGGCGGACCTAGGTCTCTCCAAGAATGACAACACGGCAGACAAGACTCCGCAGAAAGCACCGTCAAGCTTCACGATTCCGCTGTAAGCGTTGTTATGCTTAAAGGCTCCTCTAGAAGTGCTAAGGGCGACAATGTGATTAGAGTTTCCTCTCAGAACGATGTCGTACCTCAAACACCTGCAGAGGGCACTACAGTACCTCGGACACCCATAGAGGACGCCCTAATGCCCCAGAGTCCTGCCACGGGCTTTACCGGCTTCCTGAGTTCCTTCATAGTCGCCATGGCACCTTGGATCCCCATCGAGGGTGCCACTGTGCTCCTGAAGTCTGTCAAGGGCACCGTCATACCCCAGGGTCGCTCAGCTCCCGATCCCCGTCGAGGGCGTCGGTCGGCCTCTGACCATAGCCCAAGACGTTGCTCGGCCTCTGGACTCCGCCATGGGCGGCGCACGGCCTCTGAACCCTGTCGTGGGCGTCACACGGCCTCTGGAACATGATAGAGCTACTCCCGCTTCCAGTTCGTGGTCCGAACCCTGACAGCACTACAATACATTTTACAGTATATTATGTAATTTGCATGTGGCTTATTTACTAACCGTTAACCTAACCCAAAATCTAAATAGACCATTATTTTGAACAGCAGGGATTATAGGAATGCATCCTAGTTAAAAAACAGGTGAATAACTGTATAAACATTTGGATTTATCTTCCAAATGTATTATACTAAAGCCCTTTAATGACACAACATTGCAGCAATGAGGTTCCAGCTTTTGCAAAAGATGAGAACATCATGAAACGAAATGGCTTAAAGCTCTATTTGCAGCCCTACCAAATAAGTGCTTTCAATTAAGGCACTTTCAGGTAGTTAAGCGAAAATATAAATCCTAAAAGAGGAAATTGTTGGGCTGATGAATGTATTCACATTTGATGTATTCACATCTGTGACTCACTCACTCTGGAGAAAATACCTGCACATCTGTCATTAAGGTACAGAAGTCAATTGAGTGTAATTGAGGTTGAGAGAGATATTTTCTTTACTATGCATTATAATACCAAAAGTGTCACACATTGTGCATTGTCAAATAAAATCATAAAACATTTACCTCACAACCTGTTTGGTACAAAACTATATTGAATGTGAAAGTAACTTAACTGTAATGTTATTACTATACATTTTTTTTTAAACACTGCCTTGGTCACACCCAGCTTTGAAATGTTACTAATGAGCTTCTTTCTTTGGTTTATTGTGCCATAATTAAATAACTAGCAACTATATTTGGAAGTAAACATAAAACAAAACATTTTAGTGGCATGTCATGAAATGAAGTTTAACAGATTTAACTAAACTGAAATATATTTATTCAGAATCAAAGTTCTAGCCTTTTATATCTAATTTAACCCCAGATGTAAAAGAACCCTTTAAAATTCATATTTAAACATGTACACAGGCAAAATTGTTAAAAGAAAATGTGTTTCTTATCAACTGAAGTAAAACATACTCACAAGCATCATTGTCCTTTATTCAACTCATCACTGTTGGCAGTTACACTGGTGGCAATTACTAAATAATTCTGTTAGTTCTGTTCTGTTCAGTAAAATTACCTAAAATCATGTAGTAGATATTTCAAAATGTTTTTTATTTTGTTGCCTGAACTGAGCATACAAGAGCTCTTCTTGGTTTTGATAATGATGATGGACACTTTAATCAATAATAGAATTTTACAAGCTGAATACTATAGGATTATGTCCACTTCACTACAGCAAATAGCTTTTCAAAACCTGATCAATGTGTGTTGGACTTTGATTGTGAGTTCAAATCCCAGCACCACAAAGCTCCAACTTGGCCCTTGAGCAAGCCTTAATTGTAAGTCACTCTGGATAAGGATGTCTGCCAAATGCCAAAAATGTATGTAATTGAAGTGTAACAGCCCCATAGTGCGGTTACTAGAATTTTGAGTTAATACCTTCCATATACTCCATGGGGCTGTCTAGAAAATTGCTTCTAAGGGATAAAGGTAAAAGTAAAACAGAGCGAAAGAGAGTTTGAAACCATGCTTGTTTGAAAGAAGCATGGCTGGTTCTTGTGCTAGTTTTATGTGTAGAGTCCAGGCTGGAAAACATTTGTTTTAAGCTAAACCAAAAAAAGACTTCTCCTTCTCCCCTTTCATGATATTGATCATTTAATTGTTTTCTTGCCTGAGACCTTGTGCATCTTAGGTAATCTGGTGAAGTCTGGTTTGCATGCTGCAAAGGATGGAGTCTTCAGATAACTTAGGAAAGAGTACAAAGTAAAAAGAAAGAAATAACAGTCAGTTAAAAGTATAACCGAAGGCGAAAAACTCAATGAGTTTTCCCAGATTCCAGTAAATTTTTCCTGTCTTCAGAGCTCTAACTGCTGCAAAGACATGCTCTGCTGATGTTCCAGAACTTTATGAACTTTGGGTGAGATAGATTTTCGTTACTTGTTAGCTCCATGTCTTGGCTGATTGACTACATTTAAGTGGAAAAGAGTGTACATTTTATTTTACTGTTGAACCATACCTTTCAAGCTTGGGTGACTAGGTAGGTCATTTCATTAGACACAGCCCTGTCTCTTTTGTCTCCAGGAATTTCTCTCACAAATTTGGGATCACAGCAAATCAAACTATTGAAATGTGCATGCTGATATTTTTCAGGCTATCATTACAGAAGCTGTTGATTAGTTGTGCCTGCTGAACATGTTGTATTGTGATCTATTGTAATGCGACAACATTAACAGAGAGCTGATTGCTTCAAGCAAGACTTTTGGTCATTAACTTACTCATGAATTATAGAGACAGAAGTCTCCATATTTGTACTTTGGATAAACATTATATACAATCATTGCTTGGTAGACAGACTAATAGTGGATCAGGTCATCTCAACCAAGAATATAAACAACTCTACCCTTCTTGCACACTTTGAGGATGTCATTTGCATTGCTGTTGCTTTTGTTTCATGTGTAATTGCATCAGTTTGCACATTCCAATCACACATGTACATATAAAATTAATGTTAACCTGCCACTTTGTTGTTTACTAGTGCCAAAATAAATGTCAGATGTGATTAGGGAGGGTGTTCAAAGCAGAGTTGGAGCAAACGGTTTTTATGAAGAAAACAGGAGTTTTATGTAACAATTTCACTGACGTTCAGGTAGAATAAGATGCAAGCTCTGAATCAAAAACTTATTATTAAGTAAATTCCAATTATCTTCATTTTTCCAGCATGAGTCATGCAGTTGACACACAGACTGAATGGCAATCCATACTCATAAATCAGCCAAAGAAAAAGTAGAAGAAACCAGAAAAAAAAATCACAGGCGGTAAACCAGGCTGCTAGAGGAAACTAGGGCAAAAACCAATGGTCTAGGATAAGGGAAAAAGGCTAAAAACACAATATTTGAAAAGAAGGATTGGTGGAAAACAAATAGCTTAAAGCTGCCTGAGATTTAAACCCACTGTATCATAGCAAATAATACTTATTTCTAACTGCTTTAGGTTCCCTGGTTCAGTCCTGAGATTATATTACTGTCTGGTTAAGATGTTGAATTTAGGATTGGAATTCAGATCCCAGGATCACCAAGCTCCCACTCTCAATTGTAATTTGCTCTTGATAAGGGTGTATTGTAAATATAAAAATACCAAGTCTTTACCAAGTACATTACACTTGTGTGTCTATCATATCTTTTTTACTGGGATTGGCTCTTTATGACTGAGACCATAAAGAGGGAAAAAAGGTTATGGAAGTTGAATAAATAAATGCTTAAAATCTGAGGATGTTGCCCCTTTGTAGTAGAAAAATACTACTTGAGGATACTCTTGAAAGCACAATTTAAAATGGGTTGTGCTATACTCGTTTCTATTCTGAGAGCGTATTTAGCTGTTTGAGTACCCCCACCCACTCACTAATAGTGTACCTTGGGAATGTGTATAATACCATCAAAAACAATCTATTTTCCACTGATTTTTTTTCTCTGCAGGACTTTCATTTTTAACTTAGATGTTGTCTTTTTTCAAATCGGTGTACATTTCAATATTGGCTATGTATCTGATGATGAATCTGCATAACAAATCTTCATGGACATAATTACATACTGTATGATTAATATTATTTTTCATTCAGTTTATATTTGTAAATATAGTGGTTGATTTCAGTTAAAGGAAACAGAGGGCAGTTGAAAAATTATATTAAGCAGAAATCTGATTGAGGCTGTCTCAGTCTTATGGGCTCTTCAGTCATGTATTGGCTAAGACAAATCTGTCTGAATCTAGTGATCTAATGTAGTTGAACTAATGTAGCATTGTTTGAGAGACCCTGATATATACTGTACTTCATATGGCATATCCATTTCTCTTCTGGGGATATCTGTTAAGTGTGATAGCTAAAGGGGGCGGTGTTAGACAGTAGATCAATAGCACAGTCATAAGATTAGTTAGGAAGGAAAGCACATGCCTTAGGCTGAGTGGCGACCTCTCAATATTCTGAATAGCCTGCAAGAATTTCAGTTTGCAGTATTATTTGGAGGTTTTTATAGAGGTTGCTGCTATGTTGATGGTGTCAGAAATATGAAATTGGGTTCATGACATTTGATCAAACTATAATTTTCCATTCTGACCAAGGGATTTGAGTGTTGTGGGTTTTCAAAAACAAAGTTTGTATATATGAGTGGATGATATGGTACCTTTAACTCCCATTGTAAAACATCACTTGTTCTTGGCCTTTTCTGGTAGCTGATTTGACTCTGTGAGGCAGTGTAATCTTTTCAGAAGAAACACTTCTCCAGATTTTTCTAAGATGCTCCAGCTCTTAAAATGGAGTTGCTGATTTGTTATAGGCTCAAGATTTAAATATGTTCCTTTTCAATTTGTGGATAGGAGCAAACATTCTTCTCTCACTGAATAGTTTATTGAGATAAATTGGCAAGTAAATGACAGAATTCACAGGGTGATGAAAATCTCTTCAGGCAGATTCAGCAAAGAAAAATGCTGATTAAAACTGGCTCAATTCCGCCACCACCTGCAGCCAGTGTTCTTAACTCCAAGGTGAAGTCTGCTGTTGTCAAGGATGCTGTCCTTATTTGAGTGTAAGTAAGTGCTCTCAAGCTTCTTTTGCCTTTTGTGGGCTGGGTAAAGATGTAGTGAATTAAGTGCATGGTCTCAATGATAGTTAACCATACAGCAGTGGTTTAGACTAGAGCCTTGCCTGTGAGAAATAATATCTTGATCATACAGTATGTGTTGACAGGATGATGAAAGGTTAAATGTGTGAGGTAGATGTTAATGAACATGAACACTGCTAACCCATGCAGGCAATGGAGTTACCCAATGTAAAGTCCAACCTTTAAAAGCTTCCCAGTGGTAATTGAAATAAAAGTAATCAGATAAAGTTTTTGCTTCCCCCTGTGTGAAGGCAGAGATATGTCTGGCAGGGATGAATAACATATGCACAACATTCAGCACTGCCTATGTAGCACCTTCTAATCTCTCTACCGCTTGCCAAATTGGTGCCAACCGCATCTAAAGGTCACCTCATATAAAACTAAAATATATCATGTATATTTAAAGGCCAGAAGTATTGCTGGATTGCTAATTAAAAAAAGAAATAACCCTGTCACAAAACTGCAAGCGTGTGCACATAACGCCTTCCAATGTGCACAAAAAATTGATCTGTGCTTTAGCATGTAATAAACCTGTCAGCAGCCAATAGGGCTTTATACAGTACAACACAAGTGGGGGGAGACATACATAATGCTGACAGTCATTATAGGGCATGGTAGCTCAATGGTTAAGATTCAGGGCTATTATCCAGATTTACATTGAAGATTTACATGTTTTGGTACAGGACAAGATTCCTTAAACTTCAACTGCTCAGCCTGAAATAGTTTCTGCGTTACTTGTCTAAAGGTTATAAATATGGACATAGAAGATGAAGTATCCAAGGATACTGGCTTTGCATTCAGACTACTGTGTTGTCAAAATAATGATTTTATTTGCGTTTAATGTGTCCTTCACCCCGTTTTGTCACTAAAACAAATATCACACAATATCACACTAATTTCAGTCTAACAATGATCATGAAAGCTGTATACATCTGAGTCTAAGATCAGCTCATTTTATGGCATTTGTCCTTTCCAGAGAAACTTACAATTATCTAATTTTTTTACTTAGCAGTTAAGGGTTAAGGGTTTTGCTGAAGGAGAGGCAGCTTGGTGGTGTGGGATTCAAACTCACAACCTCTCAATAAGTCAAAAATTCATTGTTTGAACTCTACATTCGTTAACTCCTTTGCCTGCATTGTCTAGCCATGTTCATGCCTGCTGTAAGAATGAATGCAGCATATCGAGGTAGATTTATATGTACCTCACACAGTGAAGGTACCCATGTCAACCCTACTGTATAATCAAGATTCATTCAATACAAAGTGATTTTAACTCTAATGTTCAAAAGTCTTGCCACACAAGTTGCAAGTTTCTATAATGATCATTATAGAATCATCCAACTTATTTTCTATTGGTCACTTAATCAGCACCAATATTTAACTTCCAGTTTGTCGTTGTCTATTGTGAAGTCGTTGTTAGGTTAATCTCTGGCTATGCATACCTTTGCCTTCTTCCAAATTTGGGGGTTTTGCCCTATTTGAATTTAATTCAATTCATTTATATTTGTATAGCGCTTTTGAACATTGTCTCAAAGCAGCTTTACACTGATAATGTTGTGATAAAGCATTTCACTGCATGTTGTACTCTGTATGTATGTGTATGTGACAAATAAAATTTGATTTGATAAAAATAAATAGGTTGTTCTTTATAAATGTAAGTTTGGCCCTGGGTATATTTGCTATTTCATATGCTGCTTCCACAATGAAGCCTGCACTTACTGTGCATGTCTTCACCATATTTAATGTCAATAATATCAATCATGTAGCAGCTTTTCTATAGGATTCTGATTTCAGTCAACTGCACAGTACAACCCTTCACTAATAATAATATACAAAATTAAACGTGAAAAAGTAATGTAAACAGTAAAATATGAACAGGCCCTTTCTGCCAAAAGAACTGCAATAAAAAAGTGCAGCGAAAGCTTTCTTTTTTGTAGTGTTCATCATGTCATGTGGTGCATTAGTTCAGAAAGAGCAGCTCCAGAAGGATAACTTGCTTTGCGACTTCACTCCCCAGCTGCTCTTTTTGACACTGCAATTTTCAAGGAGCCAAGTCAGTTCTCCCACAGTAACCAATTCCTCTGGCTCTGGGAAAATTAGAATATCAAATTAGAAAACCATTAGAAAACCAAAAAACACTCACTTTGATAAACGATGTAGCTGTGATGTTCTTACTTACTTTTATGTGTTTATGAAAGATTTTATGCAATTGTAAAGGTGAATATAATTGTTTTTTCCTCAAATGTAGTTGTTACTGACTAATTCCAGGCCAATCTTCGAAAGGTTCTACATTTAATGTCACTTAATGATGTCAGTTTAGAAAAAAATAGGAAAAGAATTAATTACACATTTTTACATGACTAAATTATTACCACCAGAATTTATAATGCAAAAGTACACAAACAGCAAATGGTAATACAAGAATGATACATACAATATAAATAGTTTTTTCAGAATACCGCAGTAATTTTTTGAAAAGACACAGCTATTGATAGCTATCTGTATGTATGTAATAGATATCCACAATATTCTTTGTATTGCTGATACTAGTTTTTGTCTTTATTTGGAAAATTAGATATCGGGTTTTTCAAAACGAAAAAATATCACAATTTTTAAAAATCATTCTTGAAATAATTTATATGCTGTAATGTGGTTTTATGTTTTAAAGGGAACCTACAAATGCTGCAGGTCAGTTATGTAACATATGACATAATAGCACATTGCATTCATATTTGTGTCAGAAAACAAGTTTTTTTTCAGGGCTATATGACATATGATTGTAAAGAGGGCGGGGCTTAATTCCTGCCTCAC
This sequence comes from Silurus meridionalis, assembly GCF_014805685.1. Classification (NCBI taxonomy): domain Eukaryota; kingdom Metazoa; phylum Chordata; class Actinopteri; order Siluriformes; family Siluridae; genus Silurus; species Silurus meridionalis. The sequence goes on from NC_060892.1 coordinate 9,330,742, forward strand.
TTTCACATAATGTAATTCTGAGTGTACAAATGTGATTTTCTCATGTAATATTCTGGATTCTTTAAAGCATTGCTATAATTGTTATTGCCACTTAACCGATGCATAACCACATTCAAGGGATCAGGCAGAAAGTCTTTGAACAGTCAGAACAATGAGTTTTATTAGGATATTATTCCAGTTACACCTGTTTTACATTATCCACTTTGAACCTGAAGTTTATATACAGGGTCTTACAGTGTACGAGAGCTCACAGTTCCCATGGTGAAGGCAGAGTCACCCGACAGAGTATCAACCATCAACTTGCAGTTTGTTTATTAAAGGAAAGTTTGACGAAAAATCTATTTCATCATTTACAAATTACTTAAGATGTAGTCGATTTGCCAACATGGTCAGAGTCTGGCATTGCCTTTGTTAAATTAGACTTGCACCTACACGATTAACATAGCTAACTATTAATGGAAATTAATCTTACCCAAAATATTTTTCATCGATGCTTTCCTCGTGTTATTCTTGCACCTTGTTGTAGAAAAAAAAGGAATAACCGGTATGTTTATTATATTATTATAGCTTAATTTGATTAGGCATGTGTTTTATGGAAAATGTGTCAAACCAGAATTTGCTAACATATAGGTCAATCGACTACATTTAAAAGGATGGGAAAATTGTGCAAATCAACTTTTCACTAAACCAAACCTTCAATGTGTCTGGGTATGACCCATTCAAGCTACATTCAAAGTAAGAAAATCAAAAGCAGTTGGCTATGTGCCACAAGTAGTAGGGTTAAATTACTGACAGAAATGTACTTAAAACAATGTCCATTTTTCACTGCAAATCTTTGTTTTCCATGAAATACTTCTCTATCTCAATGTAAACCGCACTGATATGTTACAAAGCATAAAACATGAATCAGCACGAAAAAAAACAAAAAAAACAACTCTCTCAACAATATTGTACATTTCAGCAGCAGTTAAGTTTTTTGATGATGTTTTGTTTTTGATAAAATCTTTAATTAATACATAATATTAATCTGGATTTCAAACTAAATTAGCCAAACATGATTTGTGCCAATCAGTTTATTGTTTATAATTTATAATTCATTTATAATTTTATAATTGTTTATTTACATTTAAAAATAAGATGTAGCTGGCAGTTTGCATTCAGTGGTCCTAAGGCCTCTATGAAGAGTAATGGATGGATTCTGTTACATCCCAGCAAAAATAGACATAAATAAATATTATTGTAATTCCATTCTAAGGGTCAAATATATGGCTTGGGATATGAGTTGCACGAAAAGAGGTAACACTTTGTGCTATTGCAGCCTATCTAAGTGGCTAGTTAAGTAGAAAGCCTGCCTTACTATTTAGTGGTTGAGCTGGCACAGATGGCACAGATAAGTCCCATAGATGTACTGTACATGTAACTTCACAATTGTTACAAACTATACAATTTCATTATATAATCATTTCAAGGTTGACCAACTTGCTGCTCACTGCTCACTTTCCCTGTAACAAAATACGAATGTACACTGGCATTATGTAAATCATATTACCATGCAGAGTACATTATACGCATAAATGAACGTAATTATTTTTAATAGGTATTTCATACATTTTAGCACTTAGGACAATTCTAATTCATTTTTATTTTCTTATAAATGCTGCCATTAGGTGCATGAGAAGAATATGAATACTGAGGTTTAACCTTAAGTCAGAAACCAGGTTTGAAGAATAGGGCTAAATGTTAGAAATATGCAAAAATACCAAAACCAATGCACTGAAAAAAAAAAAAAAACAACATAATTATGACCTTGCAAGTGGGGGAAAAAAGGACATATAGTAAACAGGTGAAGACAGCATAAAAACATAATTAGATATGAGACTTGCCATTTGGAAAAAAAAAAAATTCAAATAAATTACATTTTGTGTAGAGTCCAAATTCAAAAGTAAAATAATTGGGTTGCTAAGAATATATGGAGGAGCTTTATGTAAAGCCTGCTCATAAAATCATAGGACCAAGAATGTTTAGCAAAAGACCCACCACTGTTCCAGTATCCAAATGATTGCTGAATTGAACTGTAATAGCAAGTACAGAGAACTAAGTAAATAACAAAGTAAACCTCAAGAGAGGAATCATTTTAGAATCCTCATACAATGAATACATACAATGGCCCTTCATACATTCACTTCTTCAGAAATGGTTGTGTTGAATATATAGTAATCTAGTCATCTATAATATCTATAACTATAACTATAACTGTCACTTAGGAAAAAAAAACATTGCACAAACCCAATAAAACATTCCTGATTTGTCAAAAAAGATAAACCTTGCTGTACAGAGTCACATTCTGTCTGCAAATTCGTTGAAAAATAATTTTCATAGAATCATAGTAAAATAAAAAATATACTACGCTTCCTTCCATGTAGTTTCTATTGCAACAACATAAAGATCTCAGAATTTAAATATTTTAGTATTGTATGTTACATACTAGCTATAAAACAAGAAAACATTATCTATATTCCATAAAAGTCTATGTTAACAAATAAATGTTTCTACTAGAAATAAAAAGAACAAACATCAAAAGTTAATCCTCAGTAAGGAATTGTGTTTCTGTAGATTAGACTCTAAAACCAGTTCCTAGAATCTGTAGTTAGACTCTGAAACCAGTTGCTTGCACCTGGATTAAGCCAAAAAGATGAGTAAATGTGCGCCTGCCATTAAAATGTTCTATCAAATTCACAATTGGGCTTAATCTAGGCACCAAAAACGAACCCTACATCAGCAAAACAAGACGTCTCGTGTTTATTGGCAACATAGAAGAAATCCTCATGACTTCATAGTGCAAATGGGCACAACGATAACCAATATCACAGTGCAGGCCGCTGCAGCAATCAGAGCACCAATCTTGCAAACTTTGGCCCTCCGAAACTCTGCCTCTTTGCGCTTGAGCAGAGAATCATAGCCCGGCGTGTAGATATCCTCCATCCAGTACTCAAGGTTATTGGGGTTGAGTGACTCCTGGGTCTGTTGGGAGATAAAGACATCAGTTGAGTGGCTCTGGCAGAAACAAATTGCTTATATGGAGCTGACTTTAATATTACTGTGGACCCTGGTGTAAAATGAAGCCTAGGGAAGACGAATAGGGTTTCTGTTTGCTCGTCAAACCGACAATATTCAATATTGCCTGTTTAATTGAATTAGAAATGATACAGCAAGCACAAGGGAGGAACTGAAAGGTGGAACGGAGATGGACCAGAAGAGGAACAGAGGATATCAAGATGTGTCTAGGAGTGGAAAAACAAATGATTAGTTTAGAAAAAAATATAAGGAAAATGATAAGAAAAGATTTCAAGGGTAAAACAGAAGTAATATAAAGAATCTTTTTTTAAGTATGCAGTTACAAAACATCAGGTGCCCTTAAAGGGCTACAAAAAAAATTAATAAATATATTTTATATATATATTATACAGTGAGGAAAATAAGTATTTGAACACCCTGCTATTTTGCAAGTTCTCCCACTTAGAAATCATGGAGGGGTCGGAAATTGTCATCGTAGGTGCATGTCCACTGTGAGAGACATAATCTAAAAAAAAAATCCAGAAAGGATTTTTTCAGGTCATTGACCAGCTCCTCCTGTGTAGTTCTGGGCTGATTTCTCACCTTCCTTAGGATCATTTAGACCCCACGAGGTGAGATCTTGCATGGAGCCCCAGTCTGAGGGAGATTGACAGTCATGTTTAAATTCTTCCATGATTGCTCCAACAGAGGACCTTTTTTCACCAAGCTGCTTGGCAATTTCCCCGTAGCCCTTTCCAGCCTTGTGGAGGTGAACAATTTTGTCTCTAGTGTCTTTGGACAGCTCTTTGGTCTTGGCCATGTTAGTAGTTGGATTCTCACTGATTGTATGGGGTGGACAGGTGTCTTTATGCAGCTAACGACCTCAAACAGGTGCATCTAATTTAGGATAATAAATGTAGTGGAGGTGGACATTTTAAAGGCAGACTAACAGGTCTTTGAGGGTCAGAATTATAGCAAATACTTATTTGCAGCTGTATTATACAAATGAATAGTTTAAAAATCATATATTGTGATTTCTGGAGGTTTTTTTTTAGATTAGGTCTCTCACAGTGGACATGCACCTACGATGACAATTTCTCCATGATTTCTAAGTGGGAGAACTTGCAAAATAGCAGGGTGTTCAAATACTTATTTTCCTCACTGTATATATATTGATAAATGTCCTAATTTTTAATTTTTTTTTAATATTCTCTCTCTCTCTTTTTCTTTTTCTCTCTCTCTCTCTCTCTCTCTCTCTCTCTCTCTCTCTCTCTCTCTATATATATATATATATATATATATATATATATAAAACAAGGTGTGTCAAATATCTATGATTGGCCATTGGCTACAACTGACCACATTAATCCTAAGAAACTGCCACCATTAAAAAAAACTAGTCGATTTAAATATATTTTAGAAAGGTCAGTTTGCGAGCTTTGTCAAAAACCTAAAAAAAAAAATATGCATAAAGCATATAATTATATTTCTGTTCTGTGCATCTATTTAAATTAAAGTAAAATAAGAAGCAACAAACTCTACTTCATTTAGGAATATCCACAGTGTATATTTGTATCTACTCTATAGTTTATGTAAAATCAGCAATAAAGCCAAATAGAACTGATTTTTGATTGGAATTCAAATTAATGTGTAGTCTGTTACAGTATATTTGACCCATTGGATGATCATTAGATAATATAGGGTGCAGTGGTGGCCATGGAAGGTTACTGTCTGGGCATACTTTTCTGTGTCAGCATGATTTTCCTTCAGGTTCTCCAATCTTCTTAACAAAAAATGGCACCAAGTAGAACAGTTGAAATATTTTGCACAACCTGCTCACACTGTTTCCCTCCAGCAGACAATCCTGCAACCTCAACCCTTACATGAACAGAATTTTCCCCATAACAAAAAGACTGTTAAACAACACTTTTTTTTTTAAACCTTCACACACAAACCTGTAATGTACAGACTGCAATTAATATTATTTTCTAGAGATATGCATGCACATGATTAGCACAATTAGCATAATTGTAAATATGAGCACAATAGTTCAACATTTGTGTGTATTTTATATTTGATCTGTAGTCTTCTATGATAATCAATGCAATACACTGTTAAAGCTAATTCAATTTAATACTTTATACATATATTCCTGTCTTTTATAAACTGTGTGATGTCGGTGATGTGACTGTTTAAAGTCAGCCCACTAATCAGAGTTGTGGAGTGTCTTTGATTAAAAATCTGTGACCTGTGATCCCAAGCACATCCCCATCTGTTAACTCGACATAAAAACAAGTTCATCTAAGAAAATGCATCTGTAGCTTCACAGCAAGGCTACAGCAGATCCTTTACCTAATCCTGCAGGGTTCAATAGTAACCTGAACCAAAATGCTTTGAAATATATACCCACTTCCTTTAACATGGTGCCCTCAACACGAGAGGTCAAAACAGCCATCATCATTTTAATGGTCACCATTTAAAGTTTTAACAATCTATTTCACATTGGAAAGGATGAGGATTGATGAAAGTATGATGTCAGGTATGTGAGTATCTGATAATGCCATTTGGACTGGCTAATAGCTTCTGTGTTTTCAGGCCATTATCACTATCCCAGCCCATCCAACACATTGCGATCACATTACATCACATCACATCACATCACTTAGAAAATACCAATGGCCCATCGTCTTTCGCTAGATTCACTTAATCTTAAATATAAAGGGTGTTAATGGGGCAACTAGAAAAAGCTGTTAGTTTGACATTTGCTTTTCTTCATCTCATCCTCATCTGGCTCCTTTACATGCTCTCCAAAGATTTCTGATAAAAGTGCTCATCCTTTGCCACATAGGCCAAATATCCAAAACACTCTCTGCATCATTTCTCGAAAAACTGCACTCACCCATTGTATACTGGGCCAACAACCACCTCTTTCCCTGGAACACTGATTTCCCACAGATGCAACAGCTTTGGACAAATCTTTCAACAAGGCAAGAGAACAAGAGAAGATTCACATCAAGAGTAGAGCTAAGCAAATCAAGTAGGAAAATAAATTGTACACCATTGTATTGCTATTGTATAAATCAGGTGACCTCAAATAGTTGCTGACCATGGACTTTAGACCATGGTCTAGGCTTCTGTGCCTCACCCTGTAAGCAGAGATTCTTGACAGGGACAGGGATTTCCTTCTGAACGCCCTAGTGGCTCCTCCCGTGGAGACCACGGTGGCGTTTCAGTGGTACTTCCCCGCTGCTCTAACGGGACTGCTCAGCGGGCGAGCGTGAAGCCCAAAATTGAAGGGGTCAGCCAACCTGAGGGTGGCTCTCTCTCCTCGAACAAACAGGCAGTGGTTCAGCGCCCCTGACAATCAGAACACCCTATTTCGGGGGTCGCAGTTTACACCTTATTATACGGTGCCTGTACCTCCTTGACACCACTAGGAGGCCAGACTGTTAGCTCAAGACGCGCCTTAAAATGCAGTCTTCCTCCACCGGGCACCGGGGACCCGGGCCTGCTCAGGAAGCATTCACGGCTGCAGGGGATCTCCCCAGCTGTTCTGAGAGGGTCAGAAGCCAGCCTCGAGAGGCTGGTTACACGATCAGACTACCGGGCAGATGGGGAGGCCAGGCTGTTAACTTTCTTACAAGATGTGCCTCAGAGTGTAGCCTCCCACCTGCTGCCTCTCAGGAGGCCCCAACAGCTGCAGGGCATTGCTCCGCCGCTCTGGGAGGGTCAGAGACCAGCGTTGAAAAGCTAGTTCCCCTAAAAAAGAGTGTCTTTGTGGGACTTAGCCATTGTGCTGGCGGCTCTATCTGAGCCCTCCCTTCGAGCCTTTGGCCGAGGTGGCTCTTAGGTATCTGTCGGTACAGACCGCCTTACTTCTGGCAATTTCCTCCCTTGGGAGATTCGGGGACCTACAGGCTCTTTTCTTGGCCCCTGTCTTTCCTGGAATCTGCACCTGGCATGGCCAGCCCTTTTGTCTCTACCCTAAATCGGGGTATGTGCCTAAGGTGCCTGCGGCTCCCTCATGACCTGTAGTTTTGGAGGGAGTCGGAGCAGCTGTTGGTCTGCTATGGCCCTCATAGGAAATGTTTTCTGGCTTAGCAGATGATTTGTAGATGCCATTTCTTCATGTTATGAGTCCTCTGGTCTTCCTCACTCTTTTTGGAGTCAAGGCTCATTCCACCCGGGGTATGGCGGGAGCTGCGTCAATCGGCCATACTTCCTGCAGCGCTTACCTTCTCCTTTTTCAAAAGCTAATGTCGCTACCATTGCTCACCCATTTTGTAGCTTCCTGGTTTACGCGCCGCTGCAGTCAATGACGCCACGACTTGCCTATTGGCCGGATTTTACACGTGATTCAAAATGAATGTTTTTAAGAAATGTTAAAAACTGGAAAATCAGCGTGTCATTTGTTGAATGTTTGCTTGGAAAGTGGTAAGTGGGTAAGGTACATGGTTACTAATCATAAAATCAGGGTTCAAGCCAGAGTATCACCAAGCTGCCACTCTTGGGCCCTTGAGCAAGGCCCTTGACCATTTGTGCTCCAGAGGCGCTGTGTCATCTCTGTCCCCAGCTTACTAACATCACAAGGATATGCAAAGAAAGATCTCTATCTATCTATATCTATCTCTAAGATCTATCTATCTATCAAAAACAGTAGTGGATTTTGTACAAAGTAAAGAATTTTTTTTTCAAAACTATAATTATAGTATATAATTACAGACTACTATAATTTTGTCATTTCTTATTAATATGTATAATTGACCATACTTTAAATTCAGTTGTGCTGGTTTACAGTGCAGATCATAGTAGGTAGTTGCAAATATGTCACCTTATTTATATTTCTAAGTTTAATTAAATGGTATTATTTGTTGATTGTTCTATGGTCTAATAATGTTTAATTCTAACCCTGGTCTCTCCTGTTAAACTGATCTGGACCCGTCATTGGTTTAACCTACAACATACAAACCCCTCCTAGTGGCCACTAAACTGTAGTGCAGCAGTTGCTAAAAGACAATTCAATAGTAGTAAATTTCACACTACAAAATCCATGCTATACATGCACAATTCCCAACCTAATCTTCATGGGACCCCAAACACAGGCAAGTTCATTTGTTTTCAGCTTGAAATGCCACTGCAGCTACCTGCACCATTCTGATTACCTGGCTCTGGTCCACCAGGATTTGGAATGAAACTAACATTCGAAAGCCGGGGGCAGTAGTATGTATGTGCATTTTTTTTTACTCAGCCTTTTTTTAAATAGATGTGGGATGGTGGAACATGTGGGAGGATGTAATACACGGGCAGGTTCACAAATCGAGCAAATCCATAACTATAGTTGGCAAAGAGAGTTCAGAAATGTAAGCAAGATGTACAGTGTTAACATTGATGTCTCTGCATTGCAGGTTATTGAACGAAAAGAATATGCTATAAGTTTACACTGTCATTAGCTGCTCCCTTTAACCATGCTTACACTAATGTACTCACTATTACTGTTGATCTTCAGGCTATGGAAACACATAACTGAATATATATATATATTATGGAAACACATAACTGAATTTATATATATATATATATATATATATATATATATATATATATATATATATATATATATATATATATATATATATAGTACAGACCAAAAGTTTGAACACCTTCTCATTCAAAGAGTTTTCTTTATTTTCATGACTATGAAAATTGTAGAGTCACACTGAAGGCATCAAGGGCTATTTGACCAAGAAGGAGAGTGATGGGGTGCTGCGCCAGATGACCTGGCCTCCACAGTCACCGGACCTGAACCCAATCGAGATGGTTTAGGGGTGAGCTGGACCGCAGAGTGAAGGCAAAAGGGCCAACAAGTGCCAAGCATCTCTCGGGGAACTCCTTCAAGACTGTTGGAAGACCATTTCAGGTGACTACCTCTTGAAGCTCATCAAGAGAATGCCAAGAGTGTGCAAAGAAGTAATCAAAGCAAAAGGTGGCTACTTTGAAGAACCTAGAATATGACATTTTTCAGTTGTTTCACACTTTTTTGTTGTGTATATAATTCCATATATAATTTCACGTGTTAATTCATAGTTTTGATGCCTTCAGTGTGAATCTACAGTTTTTATAGTCATGAAAATAAAGACTATATATACTATATATATAGTACATATATATATATATATATGTACTATATATACACACAACAGTCAGTACACCCCTCGCATTTCAGTAACCATGTTAGTATATCTTCTCAAGGGACAATACTAAAGAGATGAAACTTGGATATACTTTAGAATGTGCATCTTGTATAGCAGTACAGATTTACTGTCCTCTGTTAATAACTCAACATACAGCCATTATTGTCTAAATAGGTGGCAACAAAAGTAAGTACACCCTAAGTGAACATGCCAAAACCGTGTCCAAAATTTCATTATGTTGTGTGAGCAAGATTGTGATCTTGCACTGCCTTCCTTCTGGGCATGGAATTCACCAGAGCTGCACAGGTTGTTGCTGGGGTCTTCTACCACTCCTCCATAATGACATCACAGAGCTGCTGGATGTTAGACAAATGGCGCTTCTCCATCTTCCGCTTGAGGATGTTCCACAGGTGCTTAATAGGGTTAAGGTCTGAAGACATACTCGCCCACTCCATCACCTTCACCTTCAGCTTCTTCAGCAAGGCAGTTGTCATCTTGGCGGTGAGTTTGGGGTTGTTATGATGTTGATAAACTGCAGTTCAGCCAAGTTTCTGAATGGAGGACATCATGTCCTGCTTCAGAATGTCACAGTACATGTTGGAATCCATGTTTCCCTCAAATGAACCACAGCTCCCCAATACCACAAGCACTCATGTAGCCCCAGACCATGATGCTACCACAACCATGCGTGACTGTAGGCAAGAAACAATTTTCTGGATCCTCCTCACCAGGGCGTCACCACACTTGCTGGACACCATCTGAGCCAAACAAGTTTATCTTAGTCTTATCAGACCACAGGACATGGTTCCAGTAATTCCTTTTAGCAATATCTACCATCACCCTTTCACATTCCTCTCCTTAAGGTCATACCTACCCATCACCTCTTTATCACCCTTCATCATCTGTTGCCTTCACCAGTTTAAACAGTTGAACAGTTTAAACCCACCTCCAATGTTCCTGGTCTTACTCCCTTTCCACTTGGTCTCCTAAGCACACAACATGTCTACCTTTCTGCTCTCATATCATATCAGCTAACTCTCTCCTGTTACCAGTCATAGTACCAAGATTTAAAGTGCCCACCTGAACCTCCAGTCTTTTAAACTTTTACTTTCCCTGCTGTCTCTGTAAATGTCGGCCTCTTCTCCTTCTCCTCCTTCTTTCAACAGTAGCCCAATTTCTACTGGTACCCTGTTGGCTAACAATACCTGTGGCGGTCGTTGGTTACCCGGGCCTATAACCGATCTGGTATGAAATCATCTTTTGTGATCCGCATATTTGATTTTGCAAGTGTTTTACGCTGGATGCCCTTTTTAACACAAGCCTCCCTATTTATCTGGGTTTGGGACTTGCACTAGGAGTGCAGAGGACTGATTTTTTTTTATGTTAATTTTTCAAGGCATACATTTTAGTGTATGTAGTACATACACTATATAGGCAAATATATGTTAATGCAGAATCTTGTATTTGACAGTAAAAAAAAATCTGATTAGAATTTCCATAATCAGATAATATTAAAATATCCATATCAATACATAGGATAATAATTCAAATTATTTTGTTTATTATTTACCATCATCTATCTTAAGTTAGTTGGGGACTGTGTAACATATAGTACAGTGTGATAAACGTATTGGGCTTTTTTTTATTCTTTATTAAATATACTCATACCTAGTGCTCCGGCAATGAGGTTAAAAAAGATGTATTTATACCTGTTAAAAAAATCTTGACTCAAACCTGTAATCTAATCAAAACAGCTGTTCACTTATTTTATTTAATTTTTAAGTTTATGGATATTTTAAGGGTAATTATCAAAATACTGTTTGCAGAGCACAACAAGAAATAAGAATAAAAGAGAGACTCATAGTGAATAAAATGTTCACCATTTACTTGACCATCATTAAATAACAAGGCATTAAAATATTTTTGGTGTTGTTTTCAACATAAAGCAATAATATAATAGTATTGTCCTGTATTAAGGGTTTTTTTTTCTTTTTTTTTTAATACATATTTTTTTTTTTTTTTTAAACATGTTTTTCCTGCTCATATTTTTTTTTCTTTTTTTTCTTTTTTTTATGGGGACTAATCTTTTATATTTGCTAAACATATTTCCATTTTTTCTCCTCATTTTTCTTCATTCTTCATGCCGTTTTATGGATTCATATTTATTCCACTGTTCAATTTAAAACAAAAATGTCTGTAAAATAGAAAAAATCTATTAATAAATATTAAATATTAATAATAAAGATTTGCAAAATAATAATTGCATCATCTACATGACTGACCATTTCAAATGCTTTATGCACAAAATCTTTCAAATCATCAGGACTCAGCATTCCATTTGCCTTGTGAAACAGTGAAAATGCACAACCCCCAACACCACTGACAAACGTGTCATAAAAATGTGCAGGAAGGAAATGGAAGGAAATGCTCACACTTTTCAGTTTCAATTTATTTCTTATCTCCAGTTTATTAAAGTTTGACCCTTAAGTCAAGAAAACAGAACAGCTATTAATTTGGAATGGCTTCGTTCAGTAATGTGCAGATTTCGATCCACATCATTTTGTGCATTCTTACGATGTTACCAAAACCAAATAATGTGTAAAAAAATTTGCCCTTTTGATACAGACAAGATTTTTTTTCCTATAATTTATGGTGTTTTTGGCACTCCTGTCTTTCCATACACAAATGGAAAACTGCCTTGTATAATGGATATGGTATGTTATTCCTACTTACTTTTGTAATAGTTGAAGAAAATATTATTTGGCTTTTTTCCCCGCCCGAAATTCCTTTTAAAATTGCAAAACGTTAAAATTAAAACCGAGCTACTGTATAATTTAAATTGTTTTATTTTACTGCCTGAACTACTACTAAGTTACTTGTTTTTCAATCCAAATCTTTTTTTTGTTTGTGCTTAAAAATAATTTATAGCATCTAGTTGCTCCCATTGTGAAGACAGTTGAGCTAACAATCTTTCTCTCCCACACCACCAGACACACAGGGTATTAGCTCTTTTGTCTCTAGTAATCTTAGCGTAATCTTGCATCTTGCAGTTCGTAAAAAAGGAGCAATCAGAATTTTTTCCTATTAGAAAAAAAACATACCCCAATTACATCCTGGAGGAGATTAGCAATCAATAGTTTGGAAGGTCACCAGGTGGCTTCTTAATGCAACATCATGGGGAACTAGCGATCTCCTGGCAACAGTATGAATGTAGTCACATTACAAAGTCAGTCAGATTATATCCAGGATTTGTTTCTTTTATTCCAGGATGAATGCCCATTGCTTTAATTATAGTTTCTCAGCAGTGTCTTCGTTCTACAGATTTGGAGAACAAACATTGATGTTAATTGGAAAATAATACATTTACAAGGTGAAAGCATCAACAACTGATGAAAGCCTGCTCTGAGCTGCTTTCTGTTTTGGCAATTATCACTGTTTTGAGTTGCCTTGCAAAAGAATGAATGGGCATAATTTTAAATGCATGCAGCTGTACATCATTGATTTCCATGCAACTACATGGCCTGAATCAAACTGAAAGCCTTTTGCACCTATTTAATGGAATGATGGCTGGTCGTCATATCAGAACGGAACGCTAAAATCTATTTACAGCTCAATAATAAAATGATTAGGAGACAGCAAGCATTATATCACTTATATTATTGGCAGAACAGCATAATAAAAATGGTACAGGGCAAACCATTACATATAGACATGCGTGGCAGCTATGCTTATTGCTTCTAATGCAAATCTTTATTTTTTATTTCTAGGGTATCTCTTGTTGAAGCACCCGAAATTACAAGCTGCATGAATCGACAGTCTGGGCTAAAAAAGAAATGAGCCTCTATTCATACTATTGATGGTGGTGCTATGTTTGTTTTGGCATAAATCCAAAATAATCTCCTTTGATACAACAAATTTTCAGTTTTAAAATACATTATATATATTACAAAAATAATAAATAATAAAAAATAATAAAATAATACAAAATAATACATTATACTGGTTCACTCATGGTAGCCTATTTAAAGTAGCCCCCCAATGCATCTACTTTCTAATGAAAGCATAGATTTGCCAAATTGTCTTGTGCAAAATAAGTATAGATATGTGCACCCATTCAATGTGACCCTTTATCTTCAGCACTTAATGCATTCTAAATGTAATCCTATTCTGTAGTGCAAAGCATCAGACGAGGCCTGAGTGTGCTTTTCATTTACTAAAGAATGAGGTGTTGTGCTGAGCAGAGCTGTGCCTTGCAATTTTTTGTACAGTATAAGAAAAAGCAGCCTCTAAAGTAAATCCTTGCAATCAAGTGCAATACACACTGACTATGATGTTAGCCCACTTTCCAGGCCCCTCACAAGAGCACAGTGCAGTGGCTGAGGATGCATTTCTCATTTCTCCTTGCATTAACTGAGAATTACAGGGTCAGTGAGTTGCTCTCCTGATGGCACCATTTTTCAGGCTTCAATTCCATTGAAGCAGAACAAGTGCAGTTCATTTGACCATCGAAAGCCTTCAGCTTTCTCAAATATCGAGCAGTAGTCAAGTGATGGACGAGCACTAGGGCTGTACAGTTTTCCAAATACGCTGCACATCTTGATGCATGATCAGGGATGAAAAGGATTCATGGCCGTTAATGAGTTACCTTAATAGATGTTAAAGCTGTTGTTGACGCAGTACAACACACACCCCATTCACTGACATTGAATGGCTTAGAGGACACGCCCACTTAACAAGGACTGACAGTCATACAGGATACTTCTCAAAAAAGAAAATGCTAAAGATAATAATAGATCCTAGCTGCACTAGCAACAAAAGAAACTGGGTGTGTTAGCGTGTGATATTGGACTTTATAAGACGAATACAAAAGCATCCAGATCTATTAAGCAAACTTTCAGGCACCTCTTATGCTCGGTATACACTGTATTATAATCACAAAACATTTGAGACAGCACCACAGTTTAAATGTGGATTCTTTATGCCACTCAAATAGATGCTTTGATTTTAATAGACTCAAGAGGACTATTGAGTCCTCTCAAAGTGGCTGAGACTAAAAAAATATTGTCAGAGACAACACTGGAACACTTTAGTATAGTGTGTGTATAGTGTGTGTGATGAACAAAGACAGTATTATCGACATGTGTTCCTGTACTGAGGTGGAAAAAAACGAACTTCTTTAAACCAAACTTATAATAAAATATAATAGAAGTCTTTGAGCCATCTGAGCTCCTGCCAATAAACATTTATGTGAAACACATTTATTTTTTGGAACTCTTATGTAAGATTGGTTGAATATTATTTGTACATTTTGCTCTTAAACCGTAACGTTCATCTTTTTTTTTCGTATGTCTGATCTCACATAGACACTGCAAAACCTAAATTATAAGTCTGTGAAATGTTGTATTGTTTGTACTTTATTTCACAAGTGTTATGTGGAATAAAACTACCTAAAAGCAGATAAAGACATTCAGTTTAGCAATATTCACGTTTTAATTCTTAACTGATGAATTCATCAATTTCCTTTAGACTTTCAGATTTTTCAGTTTCAAATTCTTGTTAATGGTAACCAGACAGTGTCGCAGTCAGACTACTGTAAAAATAAATAAACAAATAAATAAATAATACATAGACTTCTTTAGTACACACTTATTATATTGATATAAATATACACAAATGTATATCTAAATTCTGGTTGTTAATTGGAATTTACTTTTTTTATCAATAACCTTTAATACCATACCTTTCAAACCATACAGAGAACATAATTTTTAACCATCGGAAGTCATCGAATTCAAAATGATTTTATTTATTTGCCTAATTGTACATTTGTTGTTGAAATTTGAATTAACCTAATAAATTCTATTGACTAGTTAAACTAATATTTACAGGCACCTAATATTAAATATAAACTTTGAAATTCATTCATTTAAATGATTTCCATCACTAAAAAGTTTCAAGAATTTTTTACCTGCCGGCCAACTTTCACAGTCTGCTCTTTGTTAACCATGATGCCACTGATGCAGTGTATTAAAATTTGGTTAAAATCTACTAGAATGTGTCTTTAATGCTCACAAATGCTGAATTGTTCTAAAGTGTTGTTTGTTAATGCCTAAAGTCTGCCTAAAGTATGAACTGTAATTCTTTTTCCAAACTATCGATCACTGCAAGCTTCTCTATTAAGCCCAAAAGGATCTCCAAAGTTATTATTAACTTTAACCCCTTGTGTCTTTACCTTTAAGACCATTCCAATCATAACAATATGCAGCTAAACAACTACCCCTTAGGATATATACAGTAGATTGATTAAAATGAACATGCTGGCTAGGGTCTAAATGGAAAGTCTCACCTGTAGGTCCAGCACACTGAGTTTATTCTTGTCTCCTGAGTTGCGTTTAAATTCCTCTATGGTCCAGGAGGGTTGTGGACGTTTGCTCTCAGTCAGACCAGTCAAACGCAGGTCTGTGTACAAAGGACTTCCCTTCACATGCGACTTGACAGAAGGGGGAAAATGATGGGGGCTGAACACTTGCTCCACCAGGTATGACTCCTTTGGGACCTTGGATGACCGGTGTGCCTGGTGGGGGTCATACTGCCGATCTGTCTGTTGAAGAATAACGGGAAATATCAGAAAAATGGATTTTACATGATTGTATTTTACCTGTGATATTCTGAGTAACCAAGGGAGTAGGTTAGAGTGCTGGAAGAGTACTCTCTCTGAATGCATTATTGATATCGCCCACTTTGTAAAATAGGGATAATTAAAGAGTCTAAGTTTGCTTTTGACCTACAAGGTGTTCAATTAAGCAAACTAATTCAGCTGTTTAAGCTGTTTCTAAAACCCCTATAGTCGCAATACTGAGGATGGACAACACCAACACAGCAAGATGGAATACAGCAGTAGTCATCGGCAGCTTGAATCAGCTATAACACTAGGAAATGCAGGAAAACAAGTTTTTAGCTTTGTAGGTATACAACTACCTGGAGACATGACTCTGTAATATTCCTGTTGTGTTTGCAGAAATGATCTCTGGCTTGTTTATGGTGCAAAAATTTTGTTTATTATCCCTTACATTTTTTTTTTTTTTTTTTTTTTTTAATATATATATTTTCTCCTCATGTTTTTTTTTTTGCTATCTCAAAATACATATGATACTCATACCTGACCTTCTCCTTGGCTTAATAATTGCAAGCCAAGATTAGTATTAAAGGGGACATTGACAATGCAAAACTTTTGAGTACAACCATGTCAATAATTGCATTGCAGTGCAGCACGAATGTAACCTACTTATTCATCGGCATTTAGTTGAGGTGTATGAGGTGAACAATGCAGTAAAAAATATGCTTTTTGGTGTTACACATTGCAAAATTAAAATCATTACTTTATGTCTATTGAATTTCACATATTTCCCTGGTGTTCTGAGAAGAGTGACTAATATCTATGCAACCATCTCCATAATAGTTCAACAAAAAAATAACAAAACATCAACAAAAAATTTAGTTTTTAATTGTATTAAGTCAGCTAAGACATTTTGGGTGTCAAATCATTGCTTCTCTATTTTTTGACTGCCAGCTAACGTCTCTAACATTTTATATAAATCATTAATTTGGAAGACACTATTTTCCAATGTAAGTCTCAAATCTAAATATTTAATAATGTCACAAAGTTTTGCAAGTATACAATTTAAGACTTAAGCCTAATCTATATTTCCACTCAGGCTGGAAAGACATTTAAAATGGAGTATTAATCTCATTGTCTAAGAAGCTATATGTTTTCTAATATGTCATAGAAATAGTAAAGTATCATTTTGAGTTGATCTCTGTGATTCAGGCAATACAAAGTCTGTTAGTTGAATCTTCTTCTTTTTCGTCATGCTATGTGGATTTTCATTGCAAAATCAGTGGTTAATGGCTAGAATTAACGGTAACTAACATGCTAACTATATTAGGTAATCCACTGATACACTGACACTGAGACCAGATAGAGAAAAGTCATAGAAGCATTTTTCTTTCATCAAAAAGCTTTCAATGAAATATTTACCATTAGACAAAGTAATTTTGTAAAATTCTCCTGAGATCAGGCCAAAGTACCATAATTTTATTTGAATAGATGAAAACCATTTACATGTTATCCCCTTGTGTTTACTGCAAGCTCTTCTGTCTAAGGGACAGCTAGGATTCTACTATTTCTTCTAAAAAACTGCTTTTCGAAGCTTGATTTGTGAGCCTCAAAACTGATTTAGACAATCTATCAACCAGGCTTTAATAGGGCAAACAGGAACATATCTCTGACACAACATACACCAGAATGTACAGTTGGCTTTAATTTACCGCAATGCTTTCATTACCAAGTGTATTACAAATTGACAGTCACATTGCATTAAACTTCAATGTGTGCAAAGATTATTGGGCTACCTTACCTATATGTGTCAAATGTAATTGACCTGAAGTTATAAGAGAATGATGGATATCAATGGATTCTTTTTCTATTTACCTTTACTCCATTTGGTTTTCCCCTGCAGTTGATTGCTTGCTTAGCAGGTGGTAAGGCACTAAAGTCTGCAAGACCTGCCTTGAAAGCACTTTGAATCTGTTGTAGAATATATCCTGTTTTAATTCTATAGCATTTTTCATTTAAAGCTTAAGCACTATCTATTAATTTATTCTTTTAATAGAATTTACAGTATGATAACTAGTAGAGCATAAGACTCATAAGCTTGGGATTGTGGGCAGGAGGTTTATATAGGAAGCTTTGGACAAGTGCTTATGGTTAAAGTTCTAGGCTGTTGAGCAGATGGTTGAAAGAAAAAAATCTCAGATTTTTTAGCCTGCCACAGTTGAGCAAGGCCCTTAAATGGCTTCCAGGGGTGCATACTCCAACTTCCAAGCTGGGATATTACAAGTAAAGCAATTAGTCATACTGTGATGCAATTAGTTGAACAAATAATTATAATATGCGATATATATATATATTATATGTTTATAGTGA
Source organism: Silurus meridionalis (assembly GCF_014805685.1). Lineage (NCBI taxonomy): Eukaryota > Metazoa > Chordata > Actinopteri > Siluriformes > Siluridae > Silurus > Silurus meridionalis. The sequence goes on from NC_060892.1 coordinate 9,348,973, forward strand.
CAATAAAGTCTAGATTCCTTTTATGTCTTCCTTTTATTACTGCATCAAGCCAATGAATGTCATGTCCAGCTGGCCCCTGGGTTTGAGCATCACTAGCTTTTCTTTGTTTATATGGTTAAAGCCACTACCTTGGTGAATAACTGCTTAATATTTAGCTAGTATGCCACACACGCTGTGTTATTGGTAGCAGAGATAAAAATGATAGATGTTGCAAAAGAGTACAACAAAATTACATAGAATACAGCCAACAGCAGCTGGCTTCATCTTATGAAGATAAGACACGGATCATGACATGTAGAGGACAATCACAAGCAGATGGGTTTAAATGGATGCAAACAGCGCTCGTGTTATTCAAGATCAGCTCATTAGTTTCTGGTTTAAATGAAAGAAATGTAAAATACAAAAGGCTGTAAGAGCCTTAGAGCAGATTATCATGCCTGGGATATGTAAAGAATAAAAAAAGAATCATGGGGTGTGCTAATAGAAGAAAATAGTCCACAAAATGTTTTATTCCCCTTAAGTAACAGTGACTTTGGGCATTTTTTTAAATCATTAGTAAACGACTCACCAAACTTAGAAACAATGTATAGTTACATTTAATACAGTGGAATTTCCCATAGATGTGTTAGCCCTTATTTATTACATGCTGTATTGTATTGTATTTTATAGAGTAATTACCTTACCAGTCTCTATTTGCTATTCGATCTCTCTCTCTCTTTTTAGCTTTCTAATTTGAATTTGAGGTGCAAATGCACACCTAGCATAAGATTTCTATGTGCTTTTTGAACATTCAATTCCACACTTAGTTCTAATGTTTTCAATGTTGTAATGCTGTTTTAATAACCTCAACTCTTCTGGAAAATTGTTTCACTGGATTCTGAAGTGCGGTTGTGGAGGATTGTGCTCATTCAGCCACAAGGGCATAAAGTCAGGTACTGATGTAAGGTGAGGAAGCCTCGGGGGCAGTCAGCATTCTAATGAATCCAAAAGGTGTTCAATAGGGTTAAGGTCAAAGTTCTATTGCAGGCTACTGTCTTCCACTCCAACCCATGCAAACCATATCTTTATATTGGTTTGTGCACATAGGCATTGTTATGCTCGACCAGATTTGGGTCTCCTAGTTCAAGTGAAAGGAAAATTTTCTGCTACTGCATTTAGAGACACACTTTGCAATGTGCCTCCAAATGTGTGGTAACAGGAAAAACCATAACTGCCTGGAAATTTCAAGTGTCCCAATACTTTTGTCCATATTGTAAACCTAATACTCCTTCCTTAAATGTTAAATAAGGTCTCCACACAGAAAGCTTTATGTTATACAAAATGATATAAAATGATAAAAAGCAATTATCTAATTACCTAGCGCTTGTGATGCCCACAAAACTTCATAAAAATCCTTCTTAAAAGGCAAAAATAAAACTTGCTATATAAATTACACGTATTGCAGAACTTTTCTCTTTTATTGCAATTCCAGAAACCTTTTTTTTTTTTACAGATGCATGATGACATGCTGACATGTGGTCCTTACTAAAGTTTTTGTTTAGGCCTGGGGGAGGAATGTGCTCTGGTATATTTGGAAAATGCCAGATGATGAAGCACAGTAGGGGTAAAATTCAATTCAATAAATTTTTATTTGCACTTTTAACAATTTTAACAATGAACATTGTTTTAAAGCAGCTTTACACAGATGTGGTATACAGCTCACTGTAGATTGAAACATACCAGATCTGTGAGAGCTAGACACTCACAAGACTGGCACAGGATTGTTTTAAGTTTTTTTATTATTATTTATTTTTATTTTTTTAACTTTTACTAGCCCTAAAGTGCAAACCCAGCCAATAGGGTTGGACAAGCCAGTCTTAGTGCTGGTCCCAAGCCTGGATAAATGAGGACGGTTGCTTTAGGAAGGGCATCCAGCGTAAAACATCTGCCCAATCAAATATTAGGATCAGGAATCAGAATTTCATACCGGATCAGTCGAGGCCCGGGTTACCAACGACCGCCACAGGTATCATTAGCCAACAGGGTACCGGTGGAAATTAGGCTACTGTTGGACGAAGGAAGAGAAGGAGAGAAGGAAGACGTCTACAGAGACAGCAAAAAATGGAGAAGTGTAGGAGAGTAGAGGTTCGGGTTGGTAAATTAAATGTTGGTACCATGACTGGTAAAGGGAGAGAGGTAGCTGATATGATGGAGCGGAGAAAGTAAGATATGTTGTGTGTTCAGGAGACCGAGTGGAAAGGGAGTAAGGCCAGGAACATTGGAGGTGGGTTTAAACTGTTCTATCATGGTGTAGATGGAAAGAGAAATGGTGTAGGGGTGATTCTGAAGGAAGAGTACAGTAAGAGTGTAGTGGAGGTAAAGAGAGTTTCTGATAGGGTGATGAACGTAAAGCTGGAAGTTGAAGGGGTGACGATAAATGTCATCAGTGCTTATGCTCCACAAGTGGGCTGTGAGATGAAGGAGAAAGAAAAATTCTGTAGTGAGTTAGATGGAGTGGTAGAAGGTGTACCTAGTAATGAACGATTGGTGATTGGGACAGACTTTAATCAGCATGTAGGTAAAGGGAACCGAGGAGTAGGTGATGGATAGGTATGGCCTTAGGGAAAGAAATGTGGAAAGGCAGATGGTGGTAGATTTTCCTTAAGGATGGAAATGGCAGTGGTGAACACTTATTTTAAGGAGAAGGAGGAGCGTACGGTGAAGTATATGTGCGGAGAGAGGTGCACACAGGTGGACTATGTACTATGCAGGAGATGCAACCTGAAAGAGATTAGTGACTGTAAGGTGTTGGCAGGGAACAGTGTAGCTAGACAGCATCGGGTGGTGGTCTGTAGGATGGTTTTGAAGGTGAAGAAAAAGAGGAGGAGAGTGAGGCCTGAAAGAAGAATAAGATGGTGAAAACTTAAGGAGGAAGACTGTTGTGTGAGATTCAGGGAAGTGGACAGACAGGGGCTCGGTGGTGGTGAAGAGGTGCTGGATGATTGGGCAACTACTGCAGAAGTGATAAGGGAGACAGCTAGAAGGGTACTTGATGTGACATCTGGGAAAAGAAAGGAAGACAAAGAGATGTGGTGGTGGTATGAGGAAGTGCAGGAGATCATAAGGAGAAAGAGGTTGGCAAAACAGAATTGGGATCAGCAGAGAGATGAGAAAAGTAGGCAGAAGTACAAGGTGATGCTGCAGCAGGTAAAGAGGGATGTGGCGAAAACCAAGAAAAAAGGCATATGAGGAGCTGTATGAGAAGTTGGACGCTAAGTAAGGAGAAAAGGATTTGTACCGATTGGCCAGGCAGAGGAACCGAGCTGGGAAGGATGTGCTGCAGGTTAGAGCAATGAAGGATGGAGATGGAAATGTGTTGACTATTGAGAAGAGTGTGTTGAGAAGATTTGGGAATATTTTGAGGAGCTGATGAATGAGGAAAATGAGAGAGAGAGAAGGTTGGATGATATGGAGATAGTGAAGCAAGAAGTGGATAGGATTAGTAAGGCGGAAGTGAGAGCAGTGATTAAGAGGATGAAGAGTAGAAAGTCGGTAGGACCAGATGACATACCAGTAGAAGCATGAGATGTTTAGGAGAGATGGCAGTGGAGTTTTTAACAAGATTGTTTAAGAGGATTTAGGAAGGTGAGAGGATGCCTGAGGAATGTTACCTATCTCTAAGAAAGCGAGATGTGTAGACCTGCAGTAACTACAGGGGAATAAAGTTGATCAGTCACAACATGAAATTATGGGAAAGAGTGGAAACCAGGTTGAGAAAAGAGGTGATCATCTTTGAGCAGCAGTATGGTTTCATGCCGAGGAAGAGCACCACAGACGCATTATTTGCTCTGAGGAGTTGCATTGTGTGTGGATTTAAAAAAGGGTGCGTCAGGTTGTCGAGAGAGGAGTTGTGGTATTGTATGAGGAAGTCAGGTGTGTCAGAAAAGTATGTGAGGGTGGTGCAGGACATGTATGACAGCAGTGAAGTGTGCAGTGGGAACGACAGACTGGTTTAAGGTGGAGGTTAGATTGCATCAAGGATCAGCTCTGAGCCCCTTCCTGTTAGCAGGGGTGATAGACAGCGGGATTGACTAAAAGACAGGAGGTGGAGCTGGAGGTAGCAGAGCTGAAGATGTTAAGGTTTTCGTTGGGAGTGACGAGGATGGACAGAATTAGAAACAAGTTTATAAGAGGGACAGCACATGTAGGACATTTCGAAGACAAAGTGAGGAAGGCGCGATTGAGATGGTTTGGACATGTGCAGAGGAGGGACATGGGGTATCGGTAGGAGAATGCTGAGGATGGCGCCACCAGAAGGGAGGAAAAGAGGAAGGCCAAAGAGGAGGTTTATCGATGTGGTGAGGGAAGATATGCAGGTGGTTGGGGTGAAAGAGGCAGATGTACAGGACAAGAGGGTATAGAGAAGGATGATCCGCTGTGGCGAATCAAGTCGAACGAAGAAGACTAGCTCTAAAGTGCTGCTGAAAAGATGCTGTGGCAAATAAAACCTATTAATAAGTCTGCTTTCATGCTCCAAAATATATATTAAAATATAAATATTCACTGCTTCTTTACTCTCAAAATTTGTATGACTTAAATATTTGAACCACCTTAGTTTATAACTAAAAAGGTATATGGCAAAAATATAAAAACACAGCACAACCTATCCTCCTTTCATGCATGGGCATTTCTTCTTAATTTAATGGCTATGTAAGGTAGGAAGTTTTTGATTTGCATATTAATAGAATGCATGTTAATAACTAAATGGTAAAACCTCCTTGACCGTTTCCTATATTTTTTTTTTTCCTGCTCATTTTGTTCTGGAACTGCCACCTAAACTAATCCACACACTAGTCTCTATATAAGAGAACTGATGAACTTTAAAACAAAAACTAAGTGATTTAAGTAGGCAAATACCTGACAGTCTTTCACATGCAGACTTACTGATTAAAAGAGACTCCATGGACATGACAGTCTGATTGGCATCTAACATCATTAATGCTGAACTACTAATCAGTTATACATGGCAGCGTGTAACATGGAACAAGGCAGGTTAAAAATGATATGCTTTAATTATATGAGTGTCAAGGAAAACCAGAAGAAGTGAGCACATATAGATGTTAAAGTACATTCGGTCTTGTAGAAGGTGATAACTTCAAGGACATGCATACAACTGTTTAATGCAGGAGAACATGAAAAAAAGACTATGCCACCCACAAGGCACTCTTTCTCTTAACGCTGCCTGATATTATGCCTAGATATGCTGGCTGCTGAGGATGCCATCCATTCTAGCTCATAGTGGCAACAAACAAGACATTTCTGAGATTCATTTCTCCACATTCACCATCATTTTATTTTCAATCAACTGCCTGCATCCAAATAAAGAGGCCTTCAGAGTTTGATTCAATTCGGTAACACAGGGGTTTGTGCTCACTCTTGCATTTCACCAATGCAGCATCAGAGCTTACATGGCAACATTTTATCATCATAAATCTTTAAAAGATATTTCATTAATAACTTTATTTTTAAAGTAAATGAAAAAAAAAAATAATTAAAGTATTACATCTCTGTTTATAAAACTGAAGCACAATATGTTTATGATATAATATTATAACATAATGAATGGTCAGTTTGGGCTAATTCGTTCTTTGTCCAAAACTCCTGCGAAGTGTTAAAATGACCTGCTAGGCCTCGTCTTGCTTGTGAAATAAAAAACAGCATGATGCACTACTGATAGTTTTGTAACAGAGTGTCAAGCAGACTGCAGAGTGGGCATATTAAAAATGTCAGGTATTGGAGCTGTGCAGAAAGGTTATTTGGAGGTCAGGATTTTTGCAGGGCAGATTTTCCTTGAGGGCATGCACTTTTAAGATTTTTGGATGTTTTGAGACAGATTAAGGTTCACCTCGGTTAAAAACTCACAAAGCTGAAAGATAGGGAAGACAGACTGGCGAGTTAATGTTGAATTACCGCTGTGAATGCAAATCTGTAATTAACTGTGGTCATTTATGCTAGAAGGTTCCCATTTGCATGGGAAGTGTACACATTATGACCTTGATTATGGTTTGCACAAAGGCCTGTAATTATAAAATCTTTTTTTGCATGTTCATTCTGTCATATATATATATATATATACATACACACATACAAACATTATTGGTATTCTGATTTTATGCTTTTTATTTATTTTTTTGTTTTATGCATCTGGCCCCAGGATACAAATTATCAAAGCTAGGGTAAAGGTAAATAGTGTCATCTTTCCCTTTCAAGTTGCCACAAATCTTATCCCAAACACTATGGCTTACAGGTCACAAAAGTCAACAGTCTGCTCCTCCAATCTTCTCAAAAATTGAGACTTGGGGAGAATATTAAAAGCTACATCACAGCAGGTAGTGTTGCTACTTTAGAGCTCCAGGGTACCTTTTGGAATTGTGAGCTGAGGTTGTAGTCTGTGTGGAGTTTCACTTATCCTTTATGTCCATGTGTTTTTCCGCTGGGTTCTTTGATTTGCACCCACATGTTAGACAGTAATCTGGCTATGCAAAATTGCCTTTAGGTTTGAATGAGAGTGCAAATGGACACCCAGGGTGTGCTGTATTCCCACCTGGCTCTGGATTCACTGTGTTGCTAAACAAGATACAGTCTTATTGAAAATAAAATTACTGATTGGATCAGTAAATAAAAAAAAATGCTCAATGGATGGTTTACAAAAATATTTACATTTTATTGCCAATATTATGGTTTAATTAAATATTATGGTTACAGTAAGAGCATTACAGTGCTAATGCTGAGATTACCTTTAGTTTAAATAGTATGTTCAGTCCATAGAAATACCTACTGCCAATTGACAACCTTTGGTGTCACCTAGACAATATAATCAATCTTGTATCCTTGATCTATCCTTTAGCCGGCTCACGTTCTTTTTCAGATCCAGCTTTGCCTACACTAATAGGCTGTATGCTTGTCAAGCACATCACACCACTGAGCTCAAGGAACAGTTTGTTTTTTGGTTTTGGCTCAGTAAGGAACGAATGTTTTGTTCCGAGCTAGGCTGGAGATGACAGCTCCGTCATGGCTTTCGCACCTGCTGAGAGTTCATTTGCTCATAGGCGGTTTGGTTCATCTGACGAGTGTGTGAAAGTGAGACAGAATGAAAATAAGAGAATACAGCAGTTCATGTCTTCTGGGACATGCAGTTGCTAAACTAAATTATATCTGGACATAGCATGAACGCTGTTCATAGCCACATGCCCCTAAACAAAACATCCCTCTAATTTTATAACAGAAACCGAACCGATCGTTATATCATTACATAACCCATGAAACGGGATAACAATAAAATGCTAAATATCCCAGCGCCCCATTAGACAAAATCATTCGTACGATGCAGTGCCATGGCACACACACTATTAGCTTCTCCCAGTTGCATTACTGCGTGTGAGTTTTGATTAAGTATCAGCTCCCCGAGGTGCCGTTCAGAAAGATGAAGCCGGGGCTGAGGGACTCCTGAGACGGAATTTATGGCAGCGCTACATTCATCAACTCTACAAAAGACGAGTGAGAGAAGAGAGAGGCACAGAAACTAGCTGCCTCCAGACAGGCACACAGAAGAGAAAGAGAGAAATGGAAAGATAGCATAGGGAAGAAAATGTCCAAATATAATAGCAAAATGAAGCACATCCCCTAATGTAGGTAAACCAAATTTGTTTCCTGAATGATCAAAACCAGAGGAATATATCTGTAGTGACCACTATGTCCAACTGGCGTTTATACATTTGGCTCATAGCCTGCTAGTGTGTCTTTAGCTTACAGTACATTTTTACATGCAAAGAGCTTCACCAATTCATTTCAGATTCCCAATGATCCTAAACTACATCCCTAACAATTTGATGACTTGCATAAATAAGATATATATAAAACCTGTTCCTAACATCTGCACATTATTAGCATGACTTCAGGTTTAGTGTCTAAGTGGTTAAGGCATTGGATTTTGAATCAGAATGAATTGGTCGTGTGTACAAATAGCAGCACTATGAAGCTGCCACTGTTTGGTTAACCCTCTACTGCTCACTTGTACAAATTAAATAAACAAAGCATATTCTGTATACGATCATCTTCCAAATGCTACATATTTCTCAAGAGCAAGCAGAAGTAATTTATCAGCAAATATCATAATCCAGTGTGATTATTAAAATGATAGCTGGAAGTGTACAACTGCAAAAAAACTAGACAATTAAAAACTGGAAAATACCAGGAGATGCTCATCTAATATTTTCCAAGCCTGTGCCCCTTAAAACTCAAATGCTTATGGTTCTCTGCTCACCACAGTTCTAAAAAGTGGTTAATTACCTTAGCCTTAATGTTTAGCTTTTCTCCTGTGACCCCTCTTATCAACAAGATGGTTCGACCTGCAGAAGTGCCACTCACTGGATGTTTTTAGTTTTCTGCACCATTCTATGTATACTCTAGAACTGTGTGGAAATTCAACAAAGTTTCTCAAAGTCATACAGCAGCCAATCTGGCGGCAATAAATATTGGTCAAAGTCATTTAGATGGCATTTAATTCATATTTTGTTTCGTGTAAATATGTGAAGCTGTTGACCTGCAATTGCAAGGTTGTTTTGCAGTGCCTGTGCTGCTAAGTGTATAAGGTTTTAACTGGCTTGTAATGATAACAAATGAGACGCATATAAAAGATAGCAAAAGAGAGACATAAAAGACAGCAAGATTTGGGAATAACAAAAGAAATATAGGCTGCAAAAATGTTTTGTTGAATGTAGGGCTACAACAACTGATCAATAAAATCAATAATAATCGATAATTAATTTAGATGTCAACGAATGCTGTTATCGATTAGTTGGGCTGCACAAGTTTCGGTTTAGTGTGATGGCAAGATAACATGGCCGCTATCTTGCCATCACGAGTACAGGTCAACCGACAGCAGGAAAAAGTGTGCACCCCAAGTGACGGATGAAGGTGAAACATCAGTACGGTAAACAAAAACTGTATAATCCTCATCATGTGGGAATGGTTTAATAAAGTGCTATTGGGTAAACTGTTTGTTGGTAACTATGGGACAGTCGCATTGAATCTGTTTTGTCGTGACTCGCGAGCATCAGGTTGCACAATCACCTTGTTTGTGACAAAGTCTAGTTTATTTCTATAGCGTTTTACACAACAGACAGTGTCTCAAAGCATCTTTACAGAATTTAAGGAGTTAATGTGAATGGTGTGTATTTATCCCTTATGAGCAGCCATGGCGACTGTGGCAAGGAAAAACTCCCTTAAATGACATGAGGAAGAAACCTTGAGAGGAACCGGGCTCAAAAGAGGAAACCCATCCTCATTTGGGTGACATCAAGAGTGTGATTATAAATCTTTCAACAATACAGAACACTGGACTAACATTAAACAAAAAAATAAAAAACAAAAGCAGCAAATAACAGTAGCAGTAAACGATTAAATTGTAGTAACTGTTGTGGTTTTCAGCGAAACCACAGTAAACCAATGCATATTATTTCCTTTTTTTTTTTAATCAAGCCTGTTAGCTTGCTGCGTTTCTCCCATTCTCTTTTTATAACACTTTTCCACCACAACAGTTAACTTGTCTGTTAACAATGTTGGAGTATATTTTATAAAGATTTTTAAGCATTGTTGTTAACTTGCTATCTGCAATTATCATTAAAAACAATATGAATGTCGATTTTTGCAAATTGCTTTACCTTGCATAATCAAATGCTGTTTTGTTTGTTTTGTTTTTTTGTTTTTTTTTACAGAAAGAAACAACTCGGCATGAGTGAATTTGTTCAAGGAGAAATCCCCATGCACTTATTAACAAGCAGCCACTATAAGCTTTATAAAATGTCAAAATTAGAGATACATAATATGTGGCACACACCTTTAGTACACCTTTATACATAAATACCCTGAATTAGGGTTTTATATGGTTATAATAAGCAAAACTAAAAAAAATCTAATTAATCGATTATTAAAAAACAACAACAATAATAATAATCGTCCGATTAATTGATTATAAAA